>NC_135761.1:4674442-4677340 GCF_052425735.1 Oculina patagonica | reverse complement strand
TTCCCTAAGTTTTTCTCCACAAACAGTTTTCCAACAGATTGTTTCCCTTGAAAACACTACTACAGAAAAAGAATGAATTACTTAAAAAATCGATTTGTTTGTCGCTTGCTCTTTAAGGGGTTACAAAATAATTCTTTCTAGGGATAAAAGAAATTGCAAAAAAAAATGATTTAGTGGTGCATTTTCAGGTTTATATGTCGTCAATGCATTTTTTCAAGTACTTCCTGGAGAAGCACGAGATGGGGTCAAAATAATTTCGGTCAGGATATGACGCGTCTTCGTTTATACCTCCGTTTATAACTAAAATTGTCTCGACACCTGTTGAAAAATTCATATCACTGAGGATTGAACCTGGTTAACGTAATATCAACCCTTTTCTTAAATCCCTGTCTATTTTGTAACGACGAATAAAAGAGTGAATAAATCTTACAAAACACAATTCTTGCTTCAGGTGACGTATGCCAAAAGAAAGCCGCGACGAAAAACGAAGTTCAAGTTTTTTCAACTAAAGAAGGTGAGATAAATGTTTACTTCTTTTGAGCTATTTATCAGGAATCTGCATTAATGTAAAACAAAAATTCAATAAGTTAAGAAATTAAACGAGAGACTTACTTTAACGCGGCCGTGTAAGTCAATATATTTACAGCGTATGTATTCCGCGAATTTTAAGAAAAAAGTAAACACCAAAACATTTCGAAGAAAATGAAGATCACCCGCAATTAATTCGATCAATCGCTAACACACTAAGCTACGAGACTTCGTATTTTAACTGACGAAACACCGCAACATAATCAAACTGATAAGAATTAATTAATGGTTAAATTTGTTGTTTTACTCAGCTTGAGAGAGAAAATATTTTGACTATTTTGGATCTATTTATTTCCTCCCAATTCGACCATCAATTTTTTGATGGTCAAGTGAAACTTTTCGTTTTTAATGAGGCTCAATTGGAGTTTGATTGGTTTTTTCCTCTAACTTCGTTTATTTTTCTTTCTCAGATGCACTTGAGTAAGAAAAAAGTTATTCTACCGATATCTATTTTCGACTACTTTGAGTTTTAAAAATAAATTTTCTGAATAAAGCCGGTCTTTCAATGCAGTCTGACTCAGTCGGCTGCGATCATTCGTTAAGCGCGTCAATGTCCCTCTGAAAAGTCGTTAAATAGGACTTAATCGGTAGAAAATATTTTTTCTGATCTTCATCCTCCACTCGATTGTTTTTTGTTTTTTCCTCCTCGATCTAACATTTAAGTTAATTGATTCGTTTAAAACGTCAAGAGAAAGAAAAGCAATTATTTTCGTTAGTTTTCCTTTGCGAATAGCCTTTGAAACTTAATATTTCGCTTGAAAACATTGCGAAAGTGAAAGGGGATTAGTTTTAGGACTACATCGTTTTGCTCTGGAAGAGTGTGGATGCTTGACCCGCGAATTGGGCAATAAGTTCTCCTGCGAGCCTCGCGACTTAAAATATCTGGGACAAGAAGCGCGGGGAAAAATTACCACGCGTGGCAGCCGCGTCTCGTACGGTTTGTCTTCCAATTTTTGGCTGATTCTTCCATCAGTTTTTCTCAAGTAATTATTTTGCCTGATAAGATCACGACCAAGAAAGACTGGATTATTTTTGCTGGATGTGTTTTGCGCTTATTTCTCTTAGTTTTTAGTATCGAATGGAAGTTTTATCTCGTTATTTCTCTAATTTTCCACATGTACAGAGTAAGACGGATATGTTTCTCGCTCAATTCTGCTAGTTTTCTTGTCGAAAACGTCGTTTCTGTCGCTTGATCTGCTTCTGGCAGATGCATGCACTCAAAGAAGGTGTCTCGAACCAGTTTTTTTTTTTTTTTTCCGGACCATACCTAACATGTTCAATTGGCCGTCTAGCAGTCTTCCCTGGCTCGGATCGATATGAAATCACACCAGGTATTGGTCTTAGATTGAAGTCTGATCTAACATATTTTTTTAAGGGTAATCGATATTCCCATGGCGAAGATAAACAGAAAACTTCGAATTTAATAAAACCTTAGCCTGCTAATACAGCCTCAGTGTACTGCAAATAAAATCTACACGAAGAAAAATTCTGTATATCTGATTTTTAATAAATTGCAAAAATATTTTAAACCGTACTTTTTGCATAATGATAATAAATATAGACCGAGACACAAACACTACGTTAATGAAATTACTTTACAATAACGCCAAAATGGGTATTTAACTTATCTTTCGGCGCCGTGAAACGTTAATTGTTTCTTAATTTTCGATTCTTTATCGCGATTTCGAGAATCGGATTTTTGAAGCAAACGTACGCCGTGTAAACAATTACAGATAACATCAAAAATCAATCTAAACTTCAGTCAGCTAAAAACAGCGTTTATCTGGCCGGGATAATTTTTCTAAAGGTTCTTGAGAATTGAAATAGCAGCCTTTTCCTTGATCGGACGAGACCTGGTGTTTTAGTAGTTATTATATTTGCGTTATTCTCTCCGTGCAGTTACAAAAGATCGGGAAAATGCTGTGGACGGTTCCTTGTTTCTTCCTGTTTGGCCTCCAGTTCATGGACTGCGTATCTGCTGGTAATCAATGCAGAGAAGAAAGGAGCGTAAGTGGGATGGCTCTACAGGGATTCGTCTTTAAAAAAATTTCCGTAACAGCCCTTCACGAGTGTGATATCAGCTGTGAAAGAGAAATCACCTGTCAAAGTTATAATTACGCCGCCGGGGAAAAGTCATGCGAACTGAACAACAGAACTAAAGAGGCAAGACCCGATAATTTCCGCTCAGCGCCTGCATGGTTTTACAAACGACGCTTAAGCGACAGAGGTGTGTAATGCTTTGTAAATACTTATTGCCCAGCCAAATGAAAAGACGTCACTCTCGCTTCGAGGGCTAATATGCTATTTTTA
>NC_135761.1:4636942-4671942 GCF_052425735.1 Oculina patagonica | reverse complement strand
TGAACGCGAACTGCACAAATACCGTTGGTGGGTACAATTGTTCGTGTAAGGAAGGATTTAACGGCAACGGAAGTTCGTGTTCAGGTAAATTGACTTTTCTTCAGTGTATGAAAGCAACCGTGACAACTGAAGTTCGCTGAATCCCAAATTTAAAACTATTTGTCTTGTGTATCCCTTGTTATTGTAAATATCGATGAATGCAGCAATGGCAGCCATAAATGCGATGTGAACGCGAACTGCACAAATACCGTTGGTGGGTACAAATGTTCGTGTAAGGAAGGATTTAACGGCAACGGAAGCTCGTGTTCAGGTAAACTTACTTTACTTCAGTGTAAAACGGTTTGTCTTGTTTATCCCTTGTTATTCAGTGTAGTCTCAATGGGGTGGTGGCTTTTACGGTTAACGGTTAAAATTTTGGCTTTTTAACAGCTAACGGTTAATTTATTTCCATTACGGTTAACAAAAGTTAAAAGTTAATTTTAATTTTTTCATTGTTTTTAAAAGTTGAAAATTAATTTCCATTATTGAAAAACATATTGTAGGTCTTAGTACCATTCCGGGACCATGAATAGAACTAGTTTGGTTTATTTATAATTACGGACCAACTTTTTTTACGGTTAACATATTTTACGCCTAACGGCTAAATTTTTGGCCGTTTTACGGCTAACGGCTAACCCCATTGAGACCCTCTAGGATACAGTTTTGTTTTCTGATAACCGAAGACCAGTGGATTTCTGTATTCAGTTTTTCGCAACCGATTAGAGCGTGTGAAAAGCACTGTTCACTGCTTTGGTACACAGTCAACTCTCTCTTAGACGGACACCGTCGAGACCGGCTCCAACTGTCCAACTTAGAGAGATGGCCGTCTTATATATAGCGAGTAAAATTACGGCAAAATGACTGAAAAACTGCAGGGGCGGGACCAACACAAGGTGTCCGTCTTACAGAGGTGTCCGTCTTATAGAGGTGTCCGTTAAGAAAGAGTTGACTGTATACCACTAAATGACGCGCCATTTTTTAATTTCCAGCATGCTTTTCTTGATGGTTTATTTTCTCCTACAGCTTTGAAGAACTGTGCTGAAATCTACAAATCTGGTGAAAGAAGAGACGGTGTGTACACAATCAAACCTGACAATTTGTCTGCCTTTGATGTGTTTTGTGACCAAACAACAGCCGGTGGCGGGTGGATAGTGTTTCAGAGGAGGCAGGACGGTTCGGTGGATTTCTACCTTAACTGGAGCGACTACAAACATGGCTTCGGCAATCTGAGCGGTGAATTTTGGTTGGGAAATGAAAAGATTCACCGCCTGACCTCAGGTAATATTACCAAGAGGCTGCGTGTGGATTTAGAGGACTTCGAAGGGAATACTCGTTATGCCGAGTACGACAAGTTTGGTGTTATGAGTGCGAATGACAAATACAAACTGATCCTCGGCAATTACTCAGGTATGAGCTTTAACTTCATTTTGCACAATGAAATCAGTGCACTTTTGAAGGTGAAATACGAACGGGAACTAACTTTCAAGAAAATTTCGTAGAAAGGGAACAGAAGCTTCTTTGGTTATTCCGAGTTATTATATATATATTGGCTTAGCCTGAATTTCAGACATCCCTCTTTGGTCGCCTACTCCCGAGAAGGGACGTCTGAACAAATCTGGCCCTAATGCCGTCCGGTGACGTCACTACACTTTGGTTTATTTCATGCGGAAAAGTTTTTGTCGAGGCCATGAATTTGTAAAAGAAAAATCGCTTCAATAAAGGATTACAGGGTATAAACTGTTGAAAGCTTGAGACAAATTGATGAGATTTTAATCAACTGCAGGCTATACGGAACCGATTTAATCTGAACTGATTTTCTTAATCTAGCGATCAAAAAATAATATGTTACGCAGCGGACAAATACAACACACTCGTGAGTACTTAAATGAATCAATTTAGACGGTTACAGAGGCATCAAGAAACGGAATTCAATACAAAAATATCCTACTTGACCGTGGACACTGAGTTCAGAAATTACTGGCTAGTTGACAGAGGCTGCAGGACATAAGCCTGGTTTTCACTAGCGACGCAAGCACAAGCGCAAGCACAAGCGGAATCACGCAAAAAGGACAAATTTTGACCCATGTGCTTGTGCTTGCGGCAAGCACAAGTAGAAGCATCAAAATACCATGCGCTGGTGCTTTTGCTAGCGTCGAAGCCGTTTTCACGGTGAAATAAAATCGGTTATATCCTTGCGCTTGTGCTTGCGTCGCTAGTGAAAACCAGGCTATAAGCGTCGAGCGGCTTTGTTGACAAAACAAGAATACGTATAAATTTGGCAGAACACTGCATGTCGAAGCGACGAATGCCGCCAACTTAAAACTTACCGGTTTCCATTACTATTCTACATCCGTACGTAAACTAAAAAAAAGTAATAAACTCAAGGTAAATGACTGGTAAATTCATTTCTGGGAAGGTGAACTCTTTCGAACTCTTTGCAAACGTTTCCAGCTGTTTCCAAATTACAATCCTCGCGCGTTAAAATTCAGTCATAGTTTCACATAAGTATGCAAATAATTTTCAAATCAACCAATCAAAATCACTACCCGGTTTTCGGGTAGTGACGTCACCGGACGGCATTAGGGCCAGATTTGTTCAGACGTCCCTTCTCGGGAGTAGGCGACCAGAGAGGGATGTCTGAAATTCAGGCTAATATTGGCTTAGGGTGGCTTGGAACTCCATGTATAGATCAATTCCAACATTGCATGAACATTGCGTAAAACGTTAATTGTGCTGAACAGCCTTTTTTGTGCAGCTTTAATTTATAAGTTATTAGTCATAAGATATTTATTGCGGTTTTCAGTGAAATGCGAACTCTGAAATTCAAAATACAACTAACGATTGCGTTTTTCGCTGCCGTCAATCATAATTATGGTGACAGCCAACGAGCCATGAAAAACAGAAACAAACAAAATGGATCGAAATCTACCAATCACAACTGAAAGACGTGAAATTTTGACCCGGTTGAAGTGAACATCTGTTTCCCGAGAGGTCCGCTAAGATGATTGACGGAAGCAAAAACCGTAAATCGTTGGTTGCGGATTGAATTACAGAGTTCGCATTTCACTGAAGACCGCAATAAATGAAAAGTGTGTTCTGTCACCACACTCTTTTTTATATATATATAAGAACGCCTAATTTTCGGCCGAGGCTGAACGTTCCTAACTTTTTCGAAGATTTGAGACTGAAATGTTCTTAAAATGTTCTAAGTTTTTAAATGTTAAAAAAAGTGGTATTTCAGTAAATTCATTCCTAACCGAAATATACATATTCACGTCACCAATTAGTAAAGACAATGTTGGTTTCAGGTCAGGATTCATTTACAACAAAGAGGAAAACTAAAATTCGTTCTTAACCAATGTTCTTAGGATGTTCTAAAATTTTGGCCTTTTTGGGCCTCGACATTCTTATTAAAAAGCCGTTCTTATATTAAAAAAGAGTGTATTACCTTTGGCTACACATCTAATATTGACATTGGCAGTATCATAACTTGTTTACTGATGATGTTAATGCACGTGAGCTAAAACCAGTCCAACATATCAAACAGAATGGTTTAAATAATAAAAAAGAATATTGTTTTAGAGTTAGGATCTTTTCGCTACTGCATATAAATGGTACTCTAGCCTGTGTACAGCCGACCACTTTCCTCAAGAAAAAACACAGGCTAATAAATCATGGTTGGTCATTTCTTGATTTCATGTTTCAGGAACTGCCGGGGACTCTCTCAATTATCACCGTGGTCAACTATTTAGCACGCGAGATCAGGACAATGATAACTGGGCGAACAACAACTGTGCCAGTAATCGTCATGGAGCCTGGTGGTACGACAACTGTCACCGTTCCAACCTGAATGGAATCTATCGTCACAACAATCCCTCCCCCTCTTCTGCTTGTGTGATGTGGTATTACTGGAAGGGATTTTACGACTCCTTGAAGAGGACCGAGATGAAAATAAGACCAGTGGATTTTTGAACGAACATATTGAGTTTTATGTTTCCATTTAAAAATTGTTCAATACACACCGAGTTTAAAAAGAATTCTAGTAGTTACGTCGCGTTACTGATAGAACAACGTCTGTTTTGTAGAAAACAGGTTAATTTGATAAGTAATTACATTCTTGAAGTAATTTTCCGGCTTAAAAAAATCAAATGACCATCAAATGTACCCTGTGTAAATACGTTTTAATCAGAATCATAGTCAACTAAATTTACTTTTAGTATGACATTCAGCATCTTTCTGAGAAAAAAACAGTGTGTTATATCATACTCCATATCATTAATCCATGTGGATTAATTTTGAATCAGAAGCCGAATGCTGTTGTTAATTCATTATTATACAATAACTGAAAATGATACTCGCACTGATTAGTAAAAAGCTATTTGCTGTTTAATTTATATATTTAATTCATTTATATCGTTCATCGGCGCAATTTTGGATAAACACTTGAAAACCTGTAATCACCAGCTGTTTCCTGCCATGTTCTCTAACATCACGCGCAGTTTATTGAGCCATTGTATTGCTTAATTATAAAACACCCTGGTGAATGTTTATACTGTGTTTGTTTATTTCTGTTTTTGATTTGTTCCTCAACGTTGAATAAATGCATTGTAATTGCACTTACAGTGATTTGTTCAAAGCTGCTTACCAGTCTCCCAAGTTGCGCTCACTTCTTTTCTGCACACTTTTCAAATGTATGGGGTGGGAGCTGTTCTCCCCACTCCCAACCCTTTCCCAAGGTGGGGGGAGCGGTCCACTTGACACGTCATGGAAGCATACAAATGCATTGCACGAGCGTAGGAGTTTCAAAAGTAACTTTTCTGGTCACGCGAGCAAGCCTCGCGCTACGTTTTGCTTTTTTAATAGCGTGTAACAACGAATTCGCTTTCATTACTGATGAAGGCTTAAGTATTAGCCGAAACGTCTAACAAAAAAACGAAAAAGAGTCAGTGACAAACCGTTTAATCTATAGTAATCCGGCTTACTGTGACTGAAATAGGCTGATCATCCTGCATTCCTCGCTTTCGAATGCTTTGTGTGTTGACGCCGCCTTTATTTTGAGTTGATGAAAAATCCGAGAAGGTTGGAAATCCCGTATGGCGACAATTTTTAGCCAAGCTCGAAACTTTTCTCTGTCGAGCTATACAGGTTGAAGCGAGCAATGGCAACTCTGGGACCTCATTAGTAAAGTGGCAGTACTAATCGACCAACTATAAGTTCCTCGGCAGTTTAATTCTTTTCTAGTTTCTAGTAGGGCCCTGAACAGGCCGTCAAAAATTGCAAAGCCGACTGTATTTTAAGTCGTCTTGCGGGGTATTGGGAAAAGTTTTCAATCAGCAATAACCGCGCCTCGGATGAACCTCACTGGCTACGGTAACGCCACTGCGCAAAGCTAACTCAGTGTTACAGGGACAGAAATTTTGTGTAAGACTTTGTTTTCTTCCATGTGGGATGAACAAGTATTTCAACCCTCACTCTTGATCAATGCGCATGTCTATACCAATTGTTCCTTTCCTTTGTTGCACCGTATTTTATCCTTCATTGAAAAAATTGACCTAATTTAAAACCGATATTTAAACGTTGAGTAAATTCGGCCGTAGCGAATTTAGAAAGCTGTTTTTTGAACGATAGTATTCTGTCGGAACAAAGTAGATTTCCAACAGGTGGCTCAAATCTCAGCTTTCCAAATTGACTACGGCGATTATTAATAATCCAAATTTTAAATATAATTTATAATCCATATAGTGAATAACAATGAATTTAAACGATACCGTGTATACACTTGTACCATGCCGTAAAACGAAGACGCTGTTACGTTCTCTGGGACACGTGCACGCATGCGCAATTTATCCTTGAAAAGTAATTTTGTGCGCTTACGCTGAGGAAACTCACAATTCCAAATTAAAAAACGCTCCTGGTACACGTTTACTCATTGATATGATTTGTTAAATGAGTTAGCCATTGTCAAAATGTCGTCTGAACGCACCCACAAATTTTCGACTTTTGTGAAATCTCACAAAGGAGAGAACAAACTGTCCATTTTTAAAGTTGAGAGGCACGAACAAAAGTCATTTAAGTTGCAGTAATAAGCCCTTCTTTATGGAATTAATAAAATATTTGACTATTATTCAAGTGACAATATATTTCTGGTTCGTAATCGCGATTCCACGCCGTACGTCGTGGGGTCGGATAGCAGGTCTCGTAAGGTCTAACATGAATGACTCGCCACCCTGCGACAGAACACAAGAACACAAGAACAAACAAGAATCCTGGGGGGGGGGGGGGGCACTCCAACATGAAAAGGGGCGGGGATGCTCGACGGCGATTTTTAAAAAAAAAACTAAAAGACACTAATCTGGGTGTGGCTCCACAGGTGGCCCAAGCATGAAATTTGAATATATTAAAGTAAAATGGCGGCCTTTAAAAATATAAGAGTTTATATGGGTTTTAAACGGAAAAATTTTGAGCGATAAATAAAAGCGCAAATTCTAAATAAAGTTGACGGAACATGAAATAGTGTCGTTTGCTTTTGTTACAGCGTAATGTCAAGCCATTTTGAGCTATTTTACGTCGATTTACTGTAACATGTTTATCGTACATAATAATATGACAAGGTAGGAAACCTTGGTCGCTACTGGCGTGCGACATGTGTTCATATTGGCTCGAATTTCGCACACAAAAAAAGCTACCACTTATATTCTGACTTCAAATACCAATGATAGGATGATAAGCGAATGCGTTTCTAAAACGTGCTTGCTCCTACCTCGTCATTCGCAGCAACTAGCCGCTTTTGAAATTCCAAAACCAGCTCAAAATCGCCGCCATATAGTCCGTGACTCCCACGACAGTAACGAAATGGCCCAAAATAGACTGGACTCCAGTCAAATTGATCCCCAACGGAGAGGGGTACGCTACTTTTGTTCGCGCATCAAGTTGTTTCCACTACCACACGGCGAGGACAACATTTGCCTCTCGTCGCAGCATCCACGCGTAACAACATGGCGTAACGTGGATTCGCGTGTCTGGAGACGATGCTGTCGAAATGTAAACGTAGTCACCCGGAAGAAGCAGCAGAATACCCAGGAAGAAAAAAAGAAAAACCTTTCAGTGACGGTTTCTTGCTATGCTTCCATTCGAGCTTGGTAAGTTGCACTTTAATAATCTTCAGTTGGACAAAACGTTTTCTGAATTCGTGCGTAGAAAAGTAACATTTCATAAAAAAACCTCAAGCTTTTAATTGTAGGCGAAATCTTAAAGTAATATAGAGGTGCACGATTCTTCTTTTATTACGGAAGGTAAACTGGGAAACGTTTTTAATTCGCTGGTCGAAGCCGTTTGATAAATATCATATTATTTTGTTTCCTATGGCCGGAAGAAAAAACGTCCTTACGAATCACGTCTCGCACGTGAATTTGTCACATTTTATAGCTAGTTTATTTTCAAAAGCTATTGTTTTTCTTGCATCTACTGTTAACGCAAATAGGAAAATATATTGGTGGAAGGCTATCTATCGCACTTTCAGTGTCTTGTGTAAATGAAAGCAAAATTGATAAAAAAATGAATGCAGATAAAAAAACAATCGAAACAGATTTTAGGTATATAATATACGCACCTGGCCATTGGAGTTAATCTCTACAACTGGATTCAAGCTTCCACGACACGCCATGTTGTCACGCGTGGATGCTGCGACGAGAGGCAAATGTTGTCCTCGCCGTGTGGTAGTGGAAACAACTTGATGCGCGAACAAAAGTAGCGTACCCCTCTCCGTTGGGGATCAATTTGACTGGAGTCCAGTCTATTTTGGGCCATTTCGTTACTGTCGTGGGAGTCACGGACTATGGCGGCGATTTTGAGCTGGTTTTGGAATTTCAAAAGCGGCTAGTTGCTGAGAATGACGAGGTAGGAGCAAGCACGTTTTAGAAACGCATTCGCTTATCATCCTATCATTGGTATTTGAAGTCAGAATATAAGTGGTAGCTTTTTTTGTGTGCGAAATTCGAGCCAATATGAACACATGTCGCACGCCAGTAGCGACCGAGGTTTCCTACCTTGTCATATTATTATGTACGATAAACATGTTACAGTAAATCGACGTAAAATAGCTCAAAATGGCTTGACATTACGCTGTAACAAAAGCAAACGACACTATTTCATGTTCCGTCAACTTTATTTAGAATTTGCGCTTTTATTTATCGCTCAAAATTTTTCCGTTTAAAACCCATATGAACTCTTATATTTTTAAAGGCCGCCATTTTACTTTAATATATTCAAATTTCATGCTTGGGCCACCTGTGGTGGCTCAAGCCTTTATTTTGACCCCTTAAGGATACCAACGGACTAAAAATATAATTTTTATTTGTATATTTCTTCACCCTAAGCGAAACCAATAATCCGAAATTTACACCCCTAAGCGAGACGACGAGTATCCCCGCCCCTTTCCTATGAGAGTCCCCCCCGGGGACTGAGTAAAGCAAATCCAAGGCAAAGGATGTTTGGTTCGAGTTATCAGGAGACTCGAGAAATAGGAATTTCACTGTAGCTAGTAATTTGCTTGTACTTGCTTGTGCTTTACCAGACACTGTTTATTGTATATCGTTGCAAGCGGTAATTATATTCCACCGAAAGATCGACCTGTGACTTCGTTTGGCTGGTAGGAGGGTCTCAATGGGGTTAACCGTTAGCCGTAAAACGGCCAAAGATTTAGCCGTTAGGCGTAAAAATTGGAAAATTTAACCGTTAGCCGTAAAATATGTTAACTGTAAAAATCGGTCAGTAATTATAAATATACCAAACTAGTTCACTTCATCGTCCTAGAATGGTCCTAAGACCCAAAATATGTTTTTCAATAATTAATGGAAATTAATTTTTAACTTTTTTAAAACAATGGAAATTAATTTTTTTACTTCTGTTAACCGCAATGGAAATAATTTAACTGTTAGCCGTAAAAAAAGCCAAAATTTTAACCGTTAAACACCACCCCATTAAGACCCTCTTGTACTTGCACGCACTGGCGTTGTCTTGCGATGACTTGGGTCACTTTGATCAAAATCTAATTTGTTCGCAAATGTGAAGTGCCCACAAGTTTTCATCGTTTGGCTACCCAGCGCAAGATATGCTGTGAGCGTACGTTAAAACATTTTCGTGATTAAAATTAATGAGCTGTGCAAAAGCATCCTCTCCACTCCTTTAAATAATATTCATTATTGAGTTTCAGTTATTTTTAGTCACATGAGTAATGCAGACTGAGAGAATAGGCCGCGCATGCTTGTTTCTATTTCTATTCCGAAACAAGCCAGGTTTCCAGTCTCGTCTCAAGGTTGCCTTTTAATTTGCAAGTTATATTAGTTCCTTCAACGTTGTCAGTCATAATCATGTTCCCGATCCTCAGTGGAAGTCATTGTTCAGCTCATTCAACAGCTCGTTGGTTTCTTGCTCAATCAGATCCAGCTTATTCTCTCCTTTTTCTTGTCCATTCGTCACCGTGACATCAGACACCTACTCAGTCCCAGCCGCCTTATCAGCAATGGCTTTATTAAACGGGTTGCTCGGGCCAGTTTGACCATGAAGTCGACGACGACGCCTCCATCCAAGATCACTGCAACTGGTCAATTTTTTGATAAATTTAAGAAAAAAGGCTAAACCGTGATTTGTTATACCTTATTACATGAAATTTTCGCGACACGTTAATTTCGCGATTTTTAGGTGTGCATATCTCGCGACACTTAAATTTCGCGATTTTGCGAATTTTTTTTATTTTGAGTCACTTTAATTTCGCGTTTTTGAGTAAGACACAATTTACATTTTCTCGGCAATATAAAATAACATGCCCTTGAATAAAACGACTTCATCAAAACGACTTCAAAATAAAACGACTTCATCAAATAAAACGACTTCATCAAAGGAACGATAACATCAAAATTACCAAAAAAGCAAGGGCGGGACTAAATGTCGGCAATAGCAACAACAGAGCAGTTCCCACAATGTCTACAGGTAGGTCATACTTGTACGTGCATGAGTTATTGTTCCTGAGTCAATTGACGACAACATTCATTTACATTGGAAATTTTTTCTTTTAGTGGTACTAAACCTATTTTTTCTTGATTATTGACATGGATAATGTGAGTCACTTAATTTTCGCGTCATGTTATGTTCGCGACACTTAAAGCACGCTCAAATCAGTTCAGTTCGCGCCTAGAACTACTAAAAAGTACCTTATTACATGAAATTTTCGCGTCACTTTAATTTCGCAATTTTTTGGAATCGCGAAATTCGCGAAATTAACGTGTCACGAAAATTTCATGTAATAAGGTACTTTATAGTAGTTCTAGGCGCGAACTGAACTGATTTGAGCGTGCTTTGTCAAAGTGAAACGCTCCGCGCCCGAGCTGAACTGCAAAACTAAACCCCACTCTTTTGACAAAATAAAGCGAATTTTTTTTGTTATATTATAGAAATAGGGAAAATGCATCTACCGTCGTATCCCTAATTCCATTTGTGCAACGAACGCTGAATAACATCATCTTTACTGTAAAATGCTCAAAGCCTTCGAATATAATAGGTAAAGTATTTATACTGATTTCTGCTTATTACTTTGCTATCAGTTAACATGTGACAATTCAATGAGCAAAGAAATTCCTTTTCTCTCCTTTTACTTTCTTGCCATTTACCACTTCGGGATTTCAAAAAAGTGGTCGGTGAGGGTCGCAACTAGAGCTGGCCCCGGTGTTCAAACCAGATAGCGCTATCCACCGAATGAAACACTGTGCATTGTATAGCGTAGTATATTTTGTCAACACTTATCCACCCTTTGATAGAGGCGCGGTGGTCTAATATTTATGGTTAGTGTAGTCTTAGTGCGCTGGACTCCGGATCGAGCGGCCCGGGTTTGAGCCCTGGCCGGGGTCCTTGTGTTGTGTTCTTGGGCAAGACACTTTACTCTCATAATGCCTCTCCCGACCCAGGTGTATGAATGGGTACCGGCGAATTTACTGCTGCAGCTGGGGGTTACCCTGCAATGGACTAGAATCCCATCCACGAGGGAGTAGAAATACTCCGAGTCGCATCAGTCATGCTACGAAAATCTGGATAAGCTCCGGCCTGATAAGCCACAAGGCTCGAACGCAGACTTTTCCTATCCACCCTTCGAACAACCGCGGCCTGGTCGTTTACGAGAATGGGCTCTCGTAAGCGAGCACACGCTGAAACAACAGAGAATGCTGCTTTACTGGAGTTTTTAACATAGAGATTTCGAGCCTGCGAGCAGGCTCTCTATTTGGGGGCAAAGTGAATTGAATTCGGGCGCAACGTGAATTGAACACGGCACTCGCGGGATCGCGACTACGGCGCTCGAAGAGTTCAATTCACGTTGCCCCCGAATAGAGAGCCTGCTCGCAGGCTAAGAGCTTTCTACCTCAGTCAGTCAGCGTAACACCCTTTCTCCAGTCGTGTTTGGGAATTACCAACTGATCTTTTCCTTTATTTGTTAAGCTCTGGTAAGTGACCAGTTGAGGATTCTCATTCATTTTAGTCAACACTTTATCAAAAGTATACACAATATGGTCATTTTACGGTACTATAAAATGTAGCTAATAATGTTAGCTGATAAAGATCCCCGAATTAAAAGTTCAAGACAATGTACTAGTCGCGGTCTCTTACTGGAGCGGTCGCCTAAGAGAGCTTTATATTCAACTGTGTATGGTTTCATGTTGGTTCAATTCCGACGGAAGGCGAGTACTTTCACCCTACTCCCCATGATAATAGCAATACATTTTTTACAATCTCGTTCCCAGAGCCTGCGTTACCCTTGAGCAGCGGTCGGGAAACACAACGGCTCTGGACGAATCCAAAACCGGAATCAGGAAATCCTGGTTTCGGTTTGATTTTCGCGTGCGCCGGAAATTGTGGCGAAACGAACAAGTTTTCAACAGCCAATCAGATTCGGTCGCCTTTGTGGCGGGCTTTCAGTTTAACCCTAGAGGTCCCGATCCCTGGCGCAGAACAGAAGGATCACGGCCTCTGGGGACGAGATTGTGTTTTGAGTCGATAATTGCGCATGTGTGATTTTAACCTTTCGTGTAGTAAAGAAAGAATGATGCACACCACAAGGAAAATCATATGAACACGTCTCATCTTGAAATTTGTCCTGTCAATAAAATATCTAATGTGAACACATTAACATTGGTGCGATCTGTGTTAGGCAAAGAGAACTAAGAGATCGGAAAGTTGGATTTATACTCTAACCGCCTCTGACCTCCGCCTCTAACCGCCTCCTCTCTCCTCGCCTTAATTGGGACGTTTAATTGGTTGGTCCTCGTGGACGTTGTCGGAAGATCAGTAGGGAAACCTGAACATCGTTGCATCCTGCATGGGAGACCTTTGGGACTTTCTTTTCAACATCTCCACGTCTCTAAACATCTTCCAGTTTCTTTGTCACTTGCATTCGGTTTTTTTCCCTTTTGGACTCTTTTTCTTGCATCTTTTTCAAGCTATTCCTTCTGGTTGGTCCTCACAGTAGGGAAACCTGAACATCGTTGCATCCTGCATGGGAGACTTTTGGGACTTTCTTTTCAGCATCTCCATGTCTCTAAACATTTTCCTGGTTCTTTGTCACTTGCATTTGGTTTTTTCCCGTCTGGACACTTTTTTCTTGCATCTTTTTTAAGTTATTCAAGCTATTTCTTCTGGTGGGGTCCTTATTTGGACGTTAATTGGTTGGTCTTAGCAGACGTAGTGAGATGATCGGTGCGGAAACCTAAATATGGTTGCATTCTGCATTGGGAAATGTTTGTAACTTTTCTAGTCAAATTACGAAATTGAAATTGTTTGTTACTTTTTTAGCCAAATTACGAAATTGATACTTTTTAACCCAGTTTTCCTTTTTCTTTGTCTTTTGAAATTGTTTTGTTACTCTTTTAGCCAAATTACGAAATTGATATTTTTAACCCAATTTTTCTTTCTTTTTGTCTTTTGAAATTGTTTGTCGCATTTTTAGCCAAATTGGAATTGAGATTTTAACCGTGTTCTTTTTTCTCTTTTGGTCTTTTGTATTGCCTTTCCTCTCGCGTCTTTTATCCAGTCTTTTTATCCTGTAGGTGAGGCGGGGTTCGACTCCCTGGCGAAGTTGGCGGGCCGGCCTCGTATGAGGGTGCCCTCTCACCTTTGGCGGTTCATTCCCGTATGTTTCTGTTGTTTTCTTTTCTGTAGTGAATGGAAGGGGGTCCATTGCACTACGGCCCTCGAACCGCCTCAAATACAAAAAAACTCTAACCGCCTCTGAAAACGAAAAATGGTTCGAGAAATCGGGGGGTGAAATTGCAGTGTTCGAATGAGTCCAGGGGCGGATCTAGGGCGGGAGTGCAGGGGGGTGCGCAACCCTCACGGTATTTGTAAAGCTCCTGTCAGGCACCGCTGCACTACTTAATCCTGAAAAGGCTGAATTAGTCGAAGGCGTAATTTCACTACATTTTAAAGTAAGAAACACAGTTCAGTACTTACAAAACAAGACACAACATTTGCTTTCCGACAAAGTAATGGCATTGACAATCAGTCAATCTCAGAGATCCACAATAAATACGACACAACAAAAATTGTTGGCATCGTTCGCCAAGAGTGGAAAGGCCCTTAGTTGTTCGTAAGTGTGTTGTTGTAGCTTAAGTCAATTGAATCTCTGCTTAGACGCGAAGTATAGTATGGGAAGCCATTTCTCTTGAGGGGCTGGTGTAGTTTTAAAAATAGTTCCGACTTTATATACACTGACTGATCAGCCAATAGCACACAATAAGTTTTTTGATGATTTTTGAAACACATAGCAGTTTGTTTTTTGATGTTCCTAATTGCAAAAAAATAAAGCCCCCCTACTGTGTGCAGTACGTTTTATTGTTATATTTGTTTGTGTGTGTTTGTTTCACTTAGCAATCCAAAAACATTTTCCGCGTTGTAAATTAAAAGAGGTTTGTCACGGATGGCGTAACTAAACAAAATTTTGCCTAAATATTTGAAGATCGTGGTTCGTAATCTACCGACTTATTTCTTCAGTCGGTGCTTTTTTGGTTTTATATTATCACCCATTGGTATTTTCTTATTATCATTATTAGTATTTTAAGGTTTGCTTTGATTTGAAGGCAATCTTGTGCATCGTAATAAACGACTTAATGCGCGAAAGTTTCGCGGTCATTCATGTCTCCTGTCGTTAATTGGAGGCAATAAATTAGATGAGAAAGATGTAATTTTCTGTCGTCACGAGTGTGAGACAAAGGTTAAGAAAAAATCTGAGACCATGGTGGGAAACGAACCCGTGACAATTCACACATCGGTTAAAGGCGAGTTTGGCCATTTGTTCTAGGTTCATGCATATGCCGAAAGTGACGCGCACACATTAACCCATTGACGCCAGGCTTTTTTCGGAGAAAATGCATTTCAGACATTTTCTATTTAATTTTTTCCCTTTTCCTTTTTCTTCTATTCTTATCTTTTTTTTCTGCAGTTGTTGGCCTTCTACGGGGCACAATTTGCCCCACGCAGTCCGCCATTTTGAATTGTAATGAGCTTATAAATTGTGGGATAAACAGAGCTTATACGTCATAAAATGTATCGCCGGCGACGTTCTCATACAAGAGGGGAAAGTCTCTCCAACTAACCCCCGCAACAAGTCCCTTGAACAGTTCACACGAGGGGACTAGTCGCCGGGGATTTGTTCCCTTGTGTGTTCCGGCCTTAATTTTCAGGGACAAGTTCTAGAGACTTGACCCTTCAATTCAAACCAGTTTAAATCCGTAGGACAGGTTGCAGATCAAACTTTGGTTTCTTCAACTTTGACAAAAATGGGTAGTTCACACAACGGGACATGTCCCAGAGACTCGTTGCAGAGACTAGTCGCAGAGACTTGTCCCCTGGTATGTGCAATACTTTTGCCGGTCTCCGACCCATCGGAAGTCCCATCAACGTGCCTGCGAAGTTGAACGCTCTTGACTTCGCAGGCATGTGGGTGAAAAAGACCGCTTATAAACCCCCCCCCCCCCCCCATCTATCTGTAGACAAACAAAATACATCCGATTATAAGCCCCTCCGGATATAAGCCCCTCCGCTTAAAAACCCACCCAAAACCACTTACGAAGTTGTATAAGCCCAGGGCTTAAAAGCGGAATTTTTGCGATATGCCAGAACTAGAGTGAACTTCTAGTTCTGGAGTGCAGAGCTTCGTTTTGGAAACCTGCCTACACTTGCGAGTCCGATTGGCCAGCCAACATAAGTTCCAAACTTTTAGCAAGGGCTATTAAAACTGGTCTAAATGATTTAATGTAGAGATGATGTAACAGTTACTCAGCAGTTTGTTTGAAGCCAGCAAATTAAGACTAAAGCCAATGAAAATCGGAAAAGTTGGGAAAAAAAATCCGTAACATTGTCTAAGTTGCGAAAGGTCATGGGTTCCGCTTTCGTTGAAGACTCTTGCTTTGTTCCATGTACATTTCCTCATTGCATCTGAAAATTATAATATAATATACATTTTCAGACATAAACTGAATGTGGCTTTATTTTATCTGGCGATGCTTAATTTACAGCTCGCCTAGCTCTCCTTATGTTTACAACAAATTGTGATTCAGTTTTGTTCGGCATTATGATAATCATGATCCTCGAGCTCAGTCTCCACACGGTCGGCAAAGGAGTCCTCAAGCTGAAGGTTGTTTAGGCTTCGAGCATGAACTTTGGAACGACGTCGACGGCCCGAGGAGAAACCAAAACGACTAGCTTCACTGCAACAAATAACGTAAAAACAACTTTTTTAATGCTTCAAAAAAATTGAAGACGTATATGTTTGTAGGTATAAGTAAAGAGCATGAGCACAATAAAGTCAACAATTTTATTTTCTTGTTGTTTTTTCTGCTTATTCTAAAGGCCCTTTCCATTTGTCAGAACTGGCCGGCCAGACCGGTATATTCGAGAACAGAATTAGTCAGATTTGTCCTGTCAAATCACACAATACATAAATATTATACATTGTTATGGTGTATTTGTGGAAACATCTCGTGGAAAAGGCCCATTTCACATTCAAGACCACCAGATCCACCGGACCGAGAGGGGGGTACTCAGGTATGTTTTGGGTGGGTATGTGCCACCGAGTCGATCCAAAGTAGCACCCCGTTTTAGAAAGAATTTGCATCCAAAATGATACCCCGTTCTAGAAACAGTTCAATTTTTTAACACCCCGTTTTGGCTACTGATAATTTGAAACTTTCGTGCGTTCAAATTATCATACCCCGTTCTTACCCCGTTCTAGATCGGGAGCCCAAAATCACTACCCCGTTGGGCGGCACATACCCGTATAGGTATTTTGGAGGAGTACCCTCCCCCCCCCCCCCCCCGGGCCGGCCGGCTAGTTCCAACAAATGGAAAACGCCCTTAGTGAGGACAGCAGAAGAAAAATGATCGTTTTCTTTCTTCTTATGAGCTTATGGTTATGCTTGTACTTGTTATTATGTCCAGTGAAAACTTGTCTTAACGGAACAATTCTCCAGAAAGTTACATGGTTTGAAATGAGCATGCAATTCTTATACCGATCTGAAGAGGTTTACTCATCATGATTATTAATGCTAGTTAATTTTAAGCAAATAAAGGTAAAGGTTAAGTCTGCGTTCGGAGCTTATCCTGGTTTCGGTAGCATTAAGCGCCCAGGAGTATTTCTACTCCCCTGGATGGGATGCTTGTCCATCACAGGGTTACCCAACAGCAGTAAATTCGCCGGTACCCATTTATACACCTGGGTGGAGAGAGGCACTGTGAGAGTAAAGTGTCTTGCCCAAGAACACAACGCAGCGCCCGGCCAGGCCTCGTACCCGGACCGTTCGACTCGGAGTCGAGCGTGCTAACCATTAGGCCACCGCGCCTCTCAGTCGCAAAATTAGGAGGGAGGGGTGGGCATCCTCTTTTCTCGCTATTAAAGAGTTTGACACAAACCTTTCGTGCAGTGAAGATAAAATGATGCAAATCACAAGGGTAATGACAAGAACACGCTTCATGTCGCAAGTATTCCTGTTAAAATAGCAAACAAACATTGCGTTAAACAAAAGTGCATATTTATTTGGCTGAAATATTTTTAGTTTACTGTCCTCTTCATTAGACTGCATACATATACACGTACGTCAGTTGTGTTTCGATGCGTAAACAATTGCAAGGCTAACCATTGTTTTCAACTATTCCACTGGGTTTGTCGTTTAAATACAAAAAGCTATGCAAACATTCCCTTTGCCATTATGAGTTGCTACATTTACTGTACTCGTCAAGTAAGTTGTTAACTTTACCTAAATATAGTACTTAACAAAGATGGCACTAAACTAAAGGGTCGTCTGAGGTCTCCGGGTTGATGCTTGACCTATGTATTTTAGGGTCGATATTGGTTATTGAAATTGCAGCTATTATGCGTCAACTCCCAATTTACAGAGCAAAAAAATGATTTATTATCTGGCATGGACCGAGATTGCATCGGAACCCTTTCCTTGTCAGAGGTAAGGCCTAGTTTAAATGAGCTCTAAATTATAAGATGTCTAATTTTCACTCACCAAGTATATATCAACAAACCTTCGCAGATTCCGCTTGAAGTCAGTCAGGCACTAATGTGTAATGATTTAAAACAAGAAAAGGCGGCTTAATTGCACCTTATTACTTATTGTTTTTATACATTTTTATTTATGACTTTAAAGGGTCGAATTGCAGGGCGCCCTCACTGATCACGAAAGATCACGAAAGTGCCACGAACTCAACCTTACCTGAAAAAACTTTCCTTGGAGTCTCAAACATATTCAAACTAATTGTTTAATATATAAAACAGCTCACTTTGACTGGAAATTAAGATGTCAGTAAAATGCAAATTAGAAGCGTTTGCTCTGAAACGACTGCGTTGGAGCTGATATGAGCAAAGGACGCCCAATCTCTGGAAAAAAAGCTACACAACTAACGCCATATAACTTGCAGTGAAGTAGTGTGCTAAAGTATCACAAGATAGACGCGACGCGGACTATCAATAATTTGTTTGGCGTAGGTTTGTTTAAGAAGCTTCGTTACGGATGGTGTATTTTGAAAAATGTACGCTTAATAATAGAAGTTTTTTAGACTTTTTTCTCGTCGGTCAAGCGTGAAAGGAAAAAAGCCCCCGGGGGGGAAGGGGCGGGGAAAAAAGCGCGCGTGTAAAAATGGCCGCGCTATTTTTCCCTTCATGCTCGCTGGTCAAGGAAAAACAGGGACTGATCATAGTCTAGTTCTTTTGGTAGACATATCATCGGAGGCGTAGGAGTCGCGGTGGTCTAATGGTTAGGCCGCTGGACTCTGGATCGAGTGATCCGGGTTCAAACCCTGGCTGGGGTTATTGTGTTGTGTTCTTGGGCAAGACACTTCACTCTCATAGTGCCTCTCACCACACAGGTGTATAAACGAGAACCTGCGAATTTATGCTGGGGGGTAACGCCGCGATGGACCAGCATCCCAGCCAGGGGGAGTAGAAATACTCCTAGTCACTTCATTTTACGCAAACCAGGTTAAGCTCCGGCTGTATTGGCCACAACGCAAGCAGACTTTACATATCATCGGAGGTTAGTTTTTGGTTAGTTTCTCTAGCGAGAATTTTGTGTGTGTACAACAATACCGCATGATAAAACTCTGGAATCGTGAACATATAAACCATGCCAGCTCTACACAGTCGTTCAAAAAAAAATCCATTTCTTTTGCATCTTTTTTTTTCTTCTTAGGAAATGTGTGTGTTTTTGCGTTTTGTGCTTGCATTTTAGGATTTGAAAACATTCCTAATTCCCCGTTGTGACTGTTTTTGAGTTGATGTGTTAACGCCATTCAATGTTGCTTGTCGTTAATTCAGGCCCGGGAATGGTGGATATCGATTGTGTTAATAACCATGTGCTTGTAGGCAGTGCTGGAGTGTGGGTAAATTTCACATAAATACATAGCGCTTATCTAAACAGGGTCGGCCAAGGGGTAAGTGGTATACCAATATACCTGAATATACCCAGTATACCCAAAATTTCCCCTCAAAATAATGCAAAAATGGCCAAAATTTGGAAAAACACAGAATACTTTGTGCTCATAAAAGGCTCAACTTAAGCGTAAAAATACTGTATACCCAATTCAAAATCCCCCTGTATACCGTATACTTAAAAACCCTGGCAGACCCTGTCTAAAGAAGAACGGAAAAGAATTGCTCAATTGATTTGAATTATACGCTGACATGATAGGGTAAAAAGTTAATACGGAAAAGTAAAACGTGCTCATGGCACGGCCCGACAAGGAAAACTTGTCAAGAAATTATATTACCAAGTCTATGACTTCGGAAAACTTGTTCATCTTTACTCAAATTGCTGTTGCTGTTTAAACGTCAACTCGTCGCCATGACTTTGTTATCAGCAACTCGATCCCAGCCTCTCTCTCCTTTTCCCCTCTTGTTCCTTGTTCTCTCAACAATGAGTAAAAGCCGGGAAAGAGATCCTGGGATCGGGGTTGTATTATCAGAAGGCAAAGGGGAAAAGCGACATATTTATTATCCTATTTTTCCTGAAGTTTTTTAATACCAGGTATTCTATTAAATGTAATGTCACGAACGTCAACTGGAAGTCTCAAGAACTAGTTCATGCATACTGCGCATGTCATTGCGTCTACGTGATCAAGTCGCAGACGCCAGAACGCGAGTTTTGAAGTTCAAGGGAAACGCCGTGAAGCAGCGCGAACGTCTAATGTGAATTATCTTTTATTTTCCTTGATTTATAGCTTCAAGCAAATCCATATTAAAGAAGAAAAATATTTTAACGCTTTTAATTTGGGTTTCAGAGTGGGCTGAGACTAAATTCTTCGCACTCGACGGTCAAGCAAGGAATTCTACGAAGAATTGGCGGGAAGATTTGAAGCACTCTGTTTATCAGCTTCCATGTTTGACCCGTCAAGTGCGAAGTATTTAGTCAGCCCACTCTGAAACCCAAATTAAAAGTGTTAAAATATTTTTCTTCTTTACTATGGATTTACCCAAAGCTAACAATCCAGGAAAATAGCAGATAAGCCAAGTCTCTTGCATCTTTTAATTATAACGAAGACATGACAACACAGCGAAGACGTTCGTGTCACAAAAACAAAGACTGCTTAACCTTCCTTTTTCTCGGCCTAAAACGCTCGCCTCGATCCAGTCCTGCGCGACCTCCCCGCCCTTTGTGTTGCCAAAAACGTTTGGTTCTTAAGCTCTCTATTACCATTCAAGACGTAACCCATTATTCCACCCACAAAATTGGCTCTGCATTATTTATGATTCGCTTCGTTTTCCCGCTTTAGCTTATTCCTGTTTATTTAAATCGTCTCCGGTATAGCTTCCTCACGTCCATAAAAGGGTGGTTATCCAGTTAAACTCAATTCTTAATGAAGAAACTTAATTCAGTATACAGGACCGTAACCAGACCTTTGGCAAAGACGAGGCAAGATCTTGCTAGGAGGTTCTGGGGGCATGCATGCCCTGCAGATAAAATGGAGAACAATAAGCTCTGAATAAACTCTTTCTTAATCATTTTTCATAAGGTTTTTCTTAAAAAATCAATCTTGTTCAACTGGTGATAATCTTCCCAACTAAACATGTTTTGGGTTTAATTCAATACTGTTGGAGATTTATAGCTGCGTTACTTACAGGTGCGTAACAAAAAGGATTCATATCGTGACAGTAATCAACAGCCAATCAGATCAATGTAACTAAGCTTGAGCGACAAGTTGATCACGTGAACATAGAATACATAACAAAAGAATGATCTGTGATTTTAGAGTAGAAGAGAGAACGTGTTCGGTGACGGTTGAAACTTATTGTGAGCTTTGTTACGAATAAAGGTATTGAGACGAGACTAGTGATGGGTGAACTTGTGATTTCCAACAATACCAGACAAGTGCCTCGTCTTGCGTCTTGCTAGTTACGGCCCTGCAGTATATAAAAATAAAGACAGAACACGAGTTGCACCAATAACTGCCTATTTTACAGCAAACATACAAATTCCCTCAAATTTACTGAGAATCTCCGGCGAAAATATATTTTGACGTATTTTTATCGGCATTAAATCTAACTAACAAACGAGAGAACATTCCGGAAGAATAACTCTCAGTACCGAATAACCGCCTTTCGAAAACTTCTCGATTAATTTTAACTAACACAGTACAGTTTTCCTCTCTACTGAGGGCTTTTTGTAACAGAATTCGTGCGATTGCGGTTCTATAGTCGCCGTGTCTAAGCAAGATTCCAGACTGAATCGAATCACCTAGTCATTGCTATTTGTTTCATTGTTCAAGCTATGTTTATATGAATATCGGTAGGCGAGAATAACATTTCTGAAAGTCGTCTTCTTGGGTCCGCCATCTTACATTTCTTGATTTTTTCCGTGAAATAAGAAAACTTCCAAACCTTACTAAAATGTAATGAAAACTTAAAAGTGATCTTAAAATGTAAAACATATTGCAAAACATGTTAGGAACTGTCATTAAAAACAGAAAATTCTAATTTGGTCAAATAGTTGCCATGGAGACATCAAATTTCTTCAAAATTGTCGCCGAATAAAAGTTCAAGATATAGACAGAACGTTTGGTGGGTTTCACTTAAAATTAAAATAAAAAATATATAAAGTTCGTGGGGATAGATTTCTTCAATCCATTCCAGGAATTAAGAGTAAAAAACAAGAGGGCTTCTGTCTTATCTGCTGTTGTTGTCTTTTTTAATTGTTTTACGACAATATGAGAATCAGTCTTCTCGTACTGAATTAATCGCTTTCAGAGAAGACTCAAACCGCTGTTGCTTTATTACAAGTATATTCCGGCCTAACAAAGGATGTCATTCTACAGGAAGAGTTGAGCACAAGCCGGAGAACAACATGCAGTTACAAGCCATGCCTTGTATTACTACTCTACCAAAATTAGATTTCAATAAACATAAATATGCTTATTAATCGGGCGTGGCCGATTTATAGTTTACCCTTTGGTCGTCCTAGACAATAGTCTCCTGTCGGCTAAAAATGACGGGGATAGCCTGGGCCAATCGGGTCCATTTCAGTTTTGACAGTAAATCGTTGTAGGTCGACTTTTGGGCTAATCTGCAATCTGGTTCTCTTCTTTGCTTCGGCGGGAGGACAGAGAAAAAAGCTTAAGGGGTAAAGTACTAATAATCACCATTGTGAAACTGTAGTTGCTTTGACAAGTTGAAGCTATTTTTGTAAATAAAAGGGGTAACGTCATTCATGTCACGCAATGTTTTTGTGGGAAACTTTGAAACTAGACGCTTTGCTGGTTTCTACAAATAGCAGTGTGATCTGGCGGTACATTTTTTTGAGGCGGACACCACTTTAAAACTATTTTTTTATATATTTAGCAAGAAGTATGTCGATTTTCATTTCCGCACAGTTGGGCGTCAAAGTCGCCTGTCACAAAGAGTAGAATGTTTGCACAACATGGTTTGGATATATTTTAGATTTGACTAGTGACGTTAGTAAGACACTTCTCAAGACGTCAGCAAAACATTGGCAGTGTACAGTATTGGTGTGAACTTGAATGGAATTTTTTACGAGATCAGTAAAGCTATCGAATGAAAAGATGACTTGAAAATGAAAACTTCGAATAATTATAATTAAATACCAATTGAATTTTAGATGAGAAATTCCGGAAGTGACATCTGTGTTCAAAATAGGAATTTTTGTACAACTTAAAGTTCCGAAAAAAAAAGACCACATGTTTTGTAAAATCACAGACAAACATGATCAGGAAAACAAAACAGGCCAATGGGTTTTATTCACGAAAATACAACTTTCTTAAGAAAGAGTTTGTAAACAAGACAATGGAATCGAATTACATTTCACACGTAATTTGCATACATTTGAACTTGCAAAAAAGAAGTATCTCTGCCGAGACATAATAGCGAGACCTTACATTAATAATTATTGTATTCTGATCTGATTGTTATTTTTTATGCATTAACTATTTGAAAGTGGTTCTCATCGATGAAAACAAAACGGTTTTTCATTCACTGCTTGAAGTATTTATAGACGTGAAAACATTCGCTTAATCAAATTACATTCTGCACGAAATATTTTGTATCCATTTGTCCCGAAACTTTGAGGAAATTGAAATCTTTGTGGACAGTACTGCATAAAAGCAGTTCATAGAATTGAATAAAAAGATAAGAACCATATTGATAAAGGAAATTTTAAAACTTTATTTTGGCTCATTTTGACGAAATTCAGGATTTTCAAAGACTGCCAGTAAACGGCTGTATCTTGTCTGTCTCTAACGATTTTGCTACGGTTTCGAACGAGCTAATTTTTCAACATGATATCATGGTAAAGTCGGTTCGTTCTGAATTTTTCAATACGGTATACAAGTTACAGGTCAATATACAGACCCTCTGTACAGTAAAAAAACGTTTTGGGAACAAACCATTGTGAACTTATTTTCTATGTTGATCAGTAAAAATCCTTAGTACGACATCGGGTTTGTTATCAAGTTCGTTAGTACGTTAATACTGCAAGGTGTATAACCTCAGAGAATTATTATCAAGTGTGTTTTGTTTTATTAGCGGTTTATACTCTAAGGTCTTGGTATGGGAGATCAAAATTAAGGTAAATTTCTGTTATTATCTGATTGCTTGGCACAGATTAGTACGATACTGAATTGGTTAGGAAATGTAAACAAACATTAAATTGAATGAGAGTAGAAAGGAAGGGACAGGTGGGGGTGAAAGGCTAAGGAGATGGAAAGGGAGGAAGAATTAAAATCCATGCTTGGTTATATCACGCAACCTTTGACTTCTGTTGTTTTCTCACAAGAACAAAACTTAAGGTGGGGTTCTACCTGAATTTGAATGGAACTTTAAGAGATTTAAAGAAGGGATTGAAGAAAAGAATGGAAACACCTCCAAACAGTTGACCCCCTCGCAAGAGCACTCCGGGTTGTCAGGAGACTGTTTGGTGTCCGTCCACCAATTTTTAACTTCAAATTCAAATTTTAAAATCACATTAAATCTCCAATATTTCTTATTTGTCTAAATTTTACTAATCCTTTGAGAAAAACTATCGCCTCCCAGACATCCCCCAAAATCGTCCAAAAATTAACAAAATACTGCAAAACAAATATATATGGGATAAGTAAAGCTTTTTTGGATTCCTTGAAACGCGGCTGAAATGGTTTTCAGTGTTTTCCAGCCCTTATACTTTGGGTCTTTACTACTATTCTTCACCAGTTGCTATTACAGTAATGGTATGAAACAAATACCTAATCATTGGTCAATAAGTTGTGATCATTTTCTTGACAATTAAGTAGTTACCTGATTAGGAGTTGACATCAAAATACTGAAATGCAGGTCAATATACAGACCTGATTAGGAGTTGGCTGGAAAATACTGAAATGCGTCAGCCACCTAAAGCGTTGGAAAAATTGGTCTTCAGGTAAAAACCCCGCCTTTATTAAGTATTGCGAAAAGGCTGCACTTTGCTAAGTGTTACAAATTTATATTTTCTAGACGTCTAGTTCAATCGTTTATTTGTATTGTGCGAAATATATTTTTATAAATTGAGACCATTATGTCATTAAGTAATAATGCAATCTTGAAAACATTCCAGATTTTCATTATTAAATAGAAACACGAAAAATTCAAATTTGGGAAAACAAGCCTGTCAAAATGACGTTGCAATGGTTACAAGTTACTGGCACAATAACTAATCCTACCAAATTATTGCGAGATAAATTTTAGATAAACGCGCAAAGTTTGGCAGCGTTTGGTTGAATCTTGAAAAAGTTATAAGCGTCCAAAGTCAGCGCGGGCCTCAAAAGCCCCCCCCCCCCCCCCGGCCTGAATAGGTTTAAGTGACTGTTTTTCCAGTGATTTTTACTGTACTGTACCCTGCCTTTCAAGTCAAAACAGATAGCTAATTATTAAGCGCCCGATTTTAAGCTTCTCAAGCTTCTCAAACTTCTTGTTTATTTATGAACTGCGGCACCGGAAGTATTAACCGATCCTACAAAATAATAATCGACGGATAGTGGACATTATTCCAAATTAAAATAAACATTGAAATTTTGGGACTCTATCTTTTCGTCTAGCTCTTATTGTCAAAAGATAATCTGAACGCGAAAATCGAATGTTGCCAGCAAACTTTCCAGAACATAAAAGGCATTGACTGAAATTAATCCATATGCAAAACGAAACATATACAAAACGCCCATAGCAAAAACATCAATTATCTCCCTCAAATAAAACTTAGAAAAACTGCAGCTTGGGAACTCTGCCCCTTATATGAGCTTAATTCATTTTTATATACCCCGCACAGTACTTCTATTCAGCTGTCATTAAAACGAAACGAAACATATGCTTAGCTCTATTCAGCTGTCATTAAAACGAAACGAAACATATGCTTAGCTCTATTCAGCTTTCATTAAAACGAAACGAAACATATGCTCAGAGCGAGATACCGCAATTTAATACACAATAAATAGTTCCCTCAATGCTGTCTATGCCATGTATGATATAACTTAGAAGTGAGACTGATACTTTTGGTACAAGCCTAGAATTTCAAAGAAGAGGAGTTTATTTTTCTCGTCTGACAGACAGAAATAAAAACAGGACGACAAATTAACAGAGTCTAGAAAGTTGAACATCCCGCGGCGCACAGTTTACCATAAGAAAGCTACTCACTTATTCAAATTTATTTGAAACAGTGCCGAAAGTGCGTTCTTTACCTCTGCTAACTAATTTGACAATCGCATCAGACAGCTAACCGTTGGTATTAAAACTGGCTTCCAATTTAACAACATTTTTATGATATACAGCAGCTGGCGACTAACTTAATACAAGATAAGACTGCCATACCATATGAAATAAAGACCATCTTTCGTCTCTTTCAGGTACTTATATAAATAAAGGATATTGATATATTAAAGTGAGTCATTTTGCCATTATCCAAATGCAAAAACATAGGAAAAAATACCAAAAATTACATTTTTACAAACAATGTCAGTTTATTAACTTTCTTTATATACTCATGCATGCTGTATATGTTCTGTTTCTTGCTTTTCATCACACAGGCGCCTACTATATAATTGTATATATAAAAGAAAAGCAAAGGAAAGTCAGACCACGAAAAGGTGAGTGTAAAGTAAGTAAATAAGTAAGTAATTTCTTTTTTCACGTTACACCCAAGAGCTTACAATAAAACTCGTTTGAACGTGCACATGATGAAATAAGAGACGAAAAATGCGACAAAGGTTATTTTAACATGTTTAAATATCGTCGACTTTCAAGTTCTGCAAACAAATGATCAGAGGTAAAATTTAAAGATTTGAAGATGCACATGAGAACGATGTCAATTATTAAAACAAAGCGAAGGGACTAGTTGTTCGAATATTTCACAAATCGCATCATCGAGTTTAAGAATTCCAAGGTTCTTCCCATACGCCA
Organism: Oculina patagonica; assembly: GCF_052425735.1. Classification (NCBI taxonomy): domain Eukaryota; kingdom Metazoa; phylum Cnidaria; class Anthozoa; order Scleractinia; family Oculinidae; genus Oculina; species Oculina patagonica. The sequence goes on along the minus strand of NC_135761.1, from coordinate 4,645,454 downwards.
AGTTATCGCTAAAATGCTAATTTATGGCTAGTACGATATTCGCAAACATAAGGGTTATAGGTCTCCCCTAACGTTGGACAAACTCTCAAATGTTTGCAAATAGTTAAGCCTCGAAAGCTTGTGCTTGTTCCGCAACGTTTATCTGAAATGCGAGTCACACTCGAATAAAATTCTTGTGTAACAGTTATTCTTCTCTCCCTTATTTTAATGAAAGGTGCGTGCACGCAAAAGCCCTTTTGCAAAAAAAGTTACACGCGCGCGACATTTACAGTGTTTCGGCACGCGCTCGATTTCTCATTCGCTTTGTATCGCTTGACAACATCAAGGCAGACGAAGGTTTTTTTTTATCCATTTGATGCTCGCTTAAATCTTTTAGTTTTGCTCGCTGAATAGGCTTATAATGTGTTATTTCCTTGAAACATTACGAGAGAGAAAGATGATTATTTTTAAACGATTTTCTTTTTCGCACTGAATCCCACAATTTTCCTCCTCAAGGCTTAAAAACGTTGCAAAATGCATGAAAAAGCGACAACTTTTATTCGATTTATTTTCGGGGCTCAATTTATTAAATGTTCATCGTCGTCGCACATGTATATAAAGCGATTATTACGTTAGAAAACGTCGCTAGCGAAATGCGACAGTATTTTTATGGATTTGCTTTTCATTATTCTTACTCAAAGCTGGTTTCAGTTTTCTCCTCAAATAGACTTTTCGAGGAATATTTTCGCTGAACAACATTGCGGCAAAAAAAAAATAGTTTTGATCGATCAGTTGTTTTTCAATCTATATATCTGCTTGATCAAGCAGATTTATCAACTTATTCTTCAGTCAAAGCATTAAGCGGGCCGCCGGTTTGTAACCCACATAAAAAATGTGTTTTACGGACTTTCCTCTATTTTGAATATCACTACCGATATATTTTAGATCGACGAATCTAATTGAGTAACAAACTGCAAGATGCTTGCAATGATCTGAACATATTACACGTGCTAGACACCGACGTACGAAAACACACTCGAACGAAGGGTCTAGCAAGGAACTAATTTCAGCTAAAATCAACTCAGACCTTTGTCAAAGAAAATGTAGAAGCCGAGAGAAGCGATTATTTGAAGTCGATCTATTTTCCACACACTTTTTTTGTTTTCCTCCTAAACAGACTTTTAAAGCTCTCATATGAGTTTGACTGACTTTCAAATGCTTGCTAAATAGTCAAGGCTACCATGTCTGATGTGCTATCTCCATGCATGGTTGCCCAAAATGTGGAAGTCTTGCTTGGATAAATTGAAAAACATGTGCTGTTTTCATGTCGTTCTGAAATACGCCTGCATGAAAAGTGGCATCAGAGTCAGTTCTCTTTTCAATTTGTTTTGTTGCGCTTATAAAACGTCGCAACATAGAAAAGCGATAATTTTTGCTCAATTTGTTTCGGCGCTCTATTCTTTAAGTTGTCCTCACCGGCCAGATATTTTAACTACGTTCGAAAACGTCACGAAGAGGTATGCGACACTATTTTTATGGATTTGCTTTTTACTCACTTGCTTCAGTTATCTTATTCGAATGGACTTTTCAACGATAGTTTTCGCCTGGCAACATCGCGACAAAAAAAAGATTGAGTTAGTTTTCATCGATTTGTTTTTTAATCTATACTTTTAGATTTTCTCCTCGATCGAGCAGATTTATCAACCTATTATTTTGCCACAAAAAAATCCATTATTTTTATCGACATAGTTTCCACTCGATTCTTTCAGTTGTCCTCCTCGCGTGGGTTAATTGTAACAACATCAGTTTCTCGAGTACGAGTACTTATTACTAACTTACGGTAAAATCTTGTACAAAATGGGATGAACTTAAACCAATCATCTGCAGACAAAAAGTAAAAACTAAAAACATTTACTTATATGTAGGGCCGTAACAAGACATTTGCCATAGACTAGGCAAGATCTTGCTAAAGGGTTTTAGGGGGGAAAGCCCACAAAAAATGTTTGACTGAATCTAGAAGCTCTGAAACTCTTTCTTCAAACTTTTTATAAGACATTTCTTGAGAAATATAAATCTTGTTGAACTGGGGATTATTTTCCCAACAAATCATATATTTTTTTTAATTTTGGGTAAAAAATCTAGACGAGGCAAGTGCCTCGTCTTGCCTCTTGCTAGTTACAGCGCTGATAAACCGAATAAATTGCGTTATTGAACATCGTTTTAGGTTGTTGGAGTTAATGTACCGGTATGTATCTATTGGTTCTAGACCAGTGGTAATTAATAGCTGGTAAAGCTGCAAACAGTTACTTGTAATAACAATTTGAAATCTTCGCCGGAAACAACTAAGGTCGGTGGATATATTTAATACGACAAACAAAAGAAAATAAGGAATCATAACCAAAAGGATGATGTCTTAAGTCAACTCGACGCCATGATAATTTTTTAAACACCTGTCATGAGTAGTACTCGCGTGCAACATTTGAGCGGTTGGTAAAAAGGGATTTGGATAAAAAGAAGTGTAACAAGTAATTGTTAACTGCTTCATTACCCTTGTTTATTAAAATAATGTCCAGAAGTGCTGCGTTGAACCTTATCCTCGTGGGCAAACAAGAAAAAACAAAATATTTATTACAATGATTACTATTCCATCTCCGGCGAAATTTCCGTTTTCGAAAATACGTTGGCTGTCAGTGTCGAGACGGGCGGAATCGTTTTATAAATTTTAAGTTACGCTACTTAAACTCTGCTTCGATGGAACACCAATATGGCGGATAAGTCGGTTGCCATAACGATGGAGAAATCTGGTCACGTGAGTGAAAACGCTCTATTCCGGCCTAACAAGGATGTCATTCTACAGGAAGAGTTGAGCACAAGCCGGAGAACAACATGCAGTTAAAAGACATGCCTTGTATGCATGGAAATCGAAATTTATTTTAGTCTTTTGTCTATATTACTACTCTACCAAAATTAGATTTCAATCAACATAAATGTGCTTATTTATTTATGAACTGTGGCACCGGATGTATTAACCGATCCTACAAAATAAATAAGTAATCGACGGATAGTGGACATTATTCCAAATTAAAATAAACATTGAAATTCTGGAACTCTATCTTTTCGTCTAGCTCTTATTGTCAAAAGATAATCTGAACGCGAAAATCGAATGTTGCCAGCAAACTTTCCAGAACATCAAAGGCATTGACTGAAATTAATCCATATGCAAAACGGAACATATACAAAGCGCCCAAAGAAAAACCATCAATTATCGCTTTCAATAAAAATTAAAAAACTGCAGCATGGGAACTCTGCCCCTTATATGAGCTTAATTCATTTTTATATCCTGCACAGTACTTCTATTCAGGTGTCATTAAAACGAAACGAAACATGCTCAGAGCATGGTAAGATACCGCAATTCAATACACGATAAATAGTTCCCTCAATGCAGTCTATGCCCTCTGTGATACAGCTTAGAAGTGAGATTGATACTTTTGGAACAAGCCTAGAATTTCAAAGAAGAGGAGTTTATTTTTCTCGTCTGACAGACAGAAATAAAAACAGGACGACAAATTAACAGAGTCTAGAAAGTTGACATCCCGCGGCGCACAGTTTACCATAAGAAAGCTACTCACTTATTCAAATTTATTTAAAACAGTGCCGAAAGTGCGTCCTTTACCTCTGCTAACTAATTAGACAATCGCATCAGACAGCTAACCATTGTTATTAAAACTGTTATTAAAACTGGCTTCCAATTTAACAACATTTTTATGATATATATGATATACAGCAGCTGGCGAATAACTTAATACAAGATAAGACTGCCATACCATCTGAAATAAAGACCATCTTTCAGGTACTTATACACTATAAAAGAAAAGCAAAGGAAAGCCAGACCACAGAAAGGTGAGTGTTTAGTAAGTAGATAAGTAAGTAATTTCTTTTTTCACGTAACACCCAAGAGCTTACCATTAAACTCGTTTGAACGTGCACATGATGAAATAAGAAACGAAAAATGCGACAAAGTTTATTTAAATATCGTCGACTTTCAAGTTATGAAAACATATGATCAGAGGTAAAATTTAAGAATTAAAAGTTGCACATGAGTACGATGACAAACATAAGGGTTAAAGATCTCGCCTTCGTTGGACAAACTCTCAAATGTTTGCAAATAGTAAAGCCTCGAAAGCTCTTGTGCTATTTCAACGTTTATCTGAAATGCGAGTCACACTCGAATAAAATTCTTGTGTATCAGTTATTCTCCTCTCCCTTATTTTAATGTAAGGTGCGTGCACGCAAAAGCCCTTTTGCCAAAAAGTTACACGCGCGCGACATTTACAGGGATTTATCAACTTATTCTTCAGTCAAAGCATTGAGCGGGTCGCCGGTTTGTAACCAACATAAAAAAGTGTTTCAAGGTCTTTCCTCTATTGTGAATATCACTGCTCATATATTTTAGATCGACGAATCTAATTGAGTAACAAACTGCAAGATGCTTGCAATGATCTGAACACTTTTTACGTGCTAGACACCGACGTACGAAAACACACTCGAACGAAGGGTCTAGCAAGGAACTAATTTCAGCTAAAATCAACTCAGACCTTTCTCTAAGAAAATGTAGTAGCCGAGAGAAGCGATTATTTGAAGTCGATCTATTTTTCACACACTTTTTTTTGTTTTCCTCCTAAACAGACATTTATAACTCTCTTATAATTTCGACTGACTTTCAAATGCTTGCTAAATAGTCAAGGCTACCATGTCTGATGTGCTATCTCCATGCATGGTTGCCCAAAATGTGGAAGTCTTGGTTGGATAAAAAACATGTGCTGTCTTCATGTCGTTATGAAATACGCCTGCATGAAAATGTGGAAGTCTTGCTTGGATAAATTAAAAAACATGTGCTGTTTTCATGTCGTTCTGAAATACGCCTGCATGAAAAGTGGCATCAGAGTCAGTTCTCTTTTCAATTTGTTTTGCTGCGCTTATGAAACGTCGCAACATAGAAAAGCGATAATTTTTGCTCAATTTGTTTCGGCGCTCTTTTCTTTAAGTTGTCCTCGGAAACATTTGTCGGCATTGAAACTGGAACAAATTCAGCAAGCTAAATAAAGAACCAAGAAAATTTTCCAGAGCCGGGAACCATCTAGCAGAAGACGCCTTCAACAAATATGTTGGCTGTCTGTTGAGACAGGCAGAATCGTTTTATAATTTTTAAGTTATTTGAGATGGCTGCTTGATAAAAAAAATATTTTCAATCTTAATTTTTTATTCATTTGTATCGGCTAAAAATTTTCCGAGGGAAAAAAAGAGTCAGTTTATTTCGTTTATTGTTATAAATTCCTTTATTCCTTTTCCTCCACAAGCAGTTTTTCTAACGGATTCGGTGTTTTTGTTTCAAAAAAATTACTACAGAGGAAGGCTAAAACATTTTTCCGCTTGCTCCAAAAAGGGGGAAAAATACATGTTGGAGTTTATGTATGTATCTATTGGTTCCAGATCAGCGGTCATATATAACTGGTTCAGCTACAAACTTATTTTTAATAACAGTTTTAAATCTTCAAAACAACTAAGGTCGGTGGATATATTTAATACGACAAACAAAAGAAAATAAGGAATCATAACCAAAAGGATGATGTCTTAAGTCAACTCGACGCAATGATATTTTTTTAAACACCTGTCATGAGTAGTACTCGCGTGCAACATTTGAGCGGTTGGTAAAAAGTGATTTGGATAAAAAGAAGTGTCAAGTAATTGTTAACTGTTTTATTATCCTTGTTTATTAAAATAATGTCCAGAAGTACTGCGTTGAACCAGGAGCACTGGTTGAACCTTATCCTCGTAAGCAAAAAGGAAAAACGAAATCTATCTAGCTATTTCTCTAGCTATCATGATTATTATTATTTTATGATTCCTTCTCTAAAATTTCCATTAGCGTACGTTATTGCAAAATCCATCTTCATATTCAATTATTACTAGCTGCCAACTGGGTCACGATCCCGCGAATTTTCATTGTTCTGTAACCATGGCTATATAGTACGTCAGTGAAAGAGTGAATATTTTATACAAGATCATTTATTTTTCAGGTGATTTACGTCAAATGGAGGTCACGAAGAACGTGGGCCAAGTTTTCCCTTTAAAGAAGATGGTAAGATAGTTCTTTTGAGATAATTTTTGTTTACTTCTTTTAAACTTTTAGCACGGATTTGCATTTAATCTTAATAAATTCAACTAGTAAAAAAGAAACGGTTGACTTTCTATATAGGAATTGTGAAAACTAATTAATTTCGAAAATACGAGGTATGTCTTCTGTGAATACAGGTGGAAGAATAAAATAGACACAAAAACTGTTGGCTGTGTGAGAAATGAATGAAGCTTGAATCGATTTGTTAAACAGTACTTCCAGTTGAAAACGAAGCTAATGCCCGCTTGTTTGTAAATAAAGGTGTCCGTTTTGAATATATCCTATTTTGCTGAATATTTCAGTATTTGGGGACATAAATAAACGGTCAACAGGCTGGATCGTCAGGTTGTTTACATCAAAAACAAAAGAAAGTCAAAAAGATATGACAGTTTCTACGTTTTCTCTAATTGGAAAAAACTGGATGTTAAACGATACGACTTGTCATCAGGGATAGAGTAACATATGAATGAAGATAATTTTCCGTCATTTTATTTGGTTGTTTTCTTTTGTTTAGTTGGTCCACACTAGCAAGGTAACGACAAAATAACATAACGGCAAGGTTACCCAAATGCGAACGTTCGTTTCGAGCAGACTTTTCCCGTACTTGTTTTGCTTGGAAAACTCGCGCTACGGAGAAAGACGATTTATTGCTTGAATACATCGCAACAAATTACTTTTGATCGATATGCGTTTCGTTCATTCTCAGTTTTATTTTTCTCACCCAGAATAAACTTTTCAACTTAGTTATTTCCCTTAGTTTTCCTACACAAACAGTTTTTCCAACAGATTGTTTTTGCTTGAAAACAATACGATAGAGAAAGACTGAATTGCTTAAAAAATCGATTTGTTTGTCGCTTGCTCTAGAAGGGGTGAAAAATAGTTCTTTCAAGGGATAAAAGAAAATGCAATAAAAATGATGTAGTGGTGCATTTTTCAGGTTTACATGTCGTCAATACATTTTTTCAAACACTTCCTAGAGAAGCATTCGGCGAGATGCGGTCAAAATATTTCAGTCAGGATTTAACGCGTCTTCGTTTATACCTCCGTTTATAACTAAAATTGTCTCGACACCTATTGAATATTTCATATCACTGAGGATTGAACCTGGTTAACGAAATATCAACCCTTTCCTTTAACTCCCTGTCTATTTTGTGACGATGAATGAAAGAGTGAATATATCTTACATAACACAATTCTTGCTTCAGGTGACATACGCAAAAAGAAGGCCGCGACGAAGAACGAAGTTCAGGTTTTTCCAACTAAAGAAGGTAAGAGAATTACTTTCTTCCATTGAGCTTTTTATCAGGAATCTGCATTAATCTTAAACAGAAATTCAATAAGTTAAGAAAATAAACGAGAGACTTACTTTAACGCGGCCGTGTAAGTCAATATATTTACAGCGTATGTATTCCGCAAATTTTAAGAAAAAAGTAAACACCAAAACATTCCGAAAAAAATGAAGATCACCCGTAATTAATTCGATCAATCGCTAACACACTAAGTTACGAGACTTCGTATTTTAACTGACGAAACACCGCAACATAATCAAAGTGATAAGAATTAATTAATGGTTAAATTTGTTGTTTTACTCAGCTTGAGAGAGAAAATATTTTGACTATTTTGGATCTATTTATTTCCTCCCAATTCGACCATCAATTTTTTGATGGTCAAGTGAAACTTTTCGTTTTTAATGAGGCTCAATTGGAGTTTGATGGGTTTTTTCCTCTAACTTCGTTCATTTTTCTTTCTCAGATGCACTTGAGTAAGAAAAAAGTTATTCTACCGATATCTATTTTCGACTACTTTGAGTTTTAAAAATAAATTTTCTGAATAAAGCCGGTCTTTCAATGCAGTCTGACTCAGTCGGCTGCGATCATTTGTTAAGCGCGTCAATGTCCCTCTGAAAAGTCGTTGAATAGGACTTAATCGGTAGAAAATATTTTTTCTGATCTTCATCCTCCACTCGATTGTTTTTTTTTTCCTCCTCGATCTAACATTTAAGTTAATTGATTCGTTTAAAACGTCAAGAGAAAGAAAAGCAATTATTTTCATTAGTTTTCCTTTGCGAATAGCCTTTGAAACTTAATATTTCGCTTGAAAACATTGCGAAAGTAAAAGGGGATTAGTCTTAGGACTACATCGTTTTGCTCTGGAAGAGTGTGGATGCTTGACCCGCGAATTGGGCAATAAGTTCTCCTGCGAGCCTCGCGACTTAAAATATCTGGGACAAGAAGCGCGGGGAAAAATTACCACGCGTGGCAGCCGCGTCTCGTACGGTTTGTCTTCCAATTTTTGGCTGATTCTTCCATCAGTTTTTCTCAAGTAATTATTTTGCCTGATAAGATCACGACCAAGAAA
>NC_135761.1:4629442-4631942 GCF_052425735.1 Oculina patagonica | reverse complement strand
AGAAAGAGTTGACTGTATACCACTAAATGACGCGCCATTTTTTAATTTCCAGCATGCTTTTCTGGATCGTTTATTTTCTCCTACAGCTTTGAAGAACTGTGCTGACATCTACAAATCTGGTGAAAGGAGAGACGGTGTGTACACAATCAAACCTGACAATTTGTCTGCCTTTGATGTGTTTTGTGACCAAACAACAGCCGGTGGGGGGTGGACAGTTTTTCAAAAGAGGCAGGATGGTTCCGTAGATTTCTTTCTATATTGGAGCGACTACAAAAATGGCTTCGGCAATCTAAGTGGTGAGTTTTGGCTCGGTAATGACAAGATCCACCGCCTGACTTCAGCTGATAACATGAGGCTTCGCGTGGATTTGGAAGAGTTCCAAGGGAATACTGCTTATGCCGAGTACGACAAGTTTGGTGTTATGAGTAAGAATGACAAGTACAAGCTGATCCTCGGCTATTATTCAGGTATGATTTATTTCTTCATTTCAGCACAGTGAAAGCAGGGCACTTATAAAAGTGGAATATATACGGCCGCGGAAAACAACTTCCAAAAAAATCCATTCATAGGGAACAGAACCTTCTTAGGTTATAATTGGTTTGAGGTGGCTTGGAACCCAATGAAAAATCATTTCCAACATTGCTTGAAACGCTGAAAACAGCCTTTTTTCGTGCAGCTTAAATGTATAAGATATAAGTCATAAAAATATGTAAATAAAAGGTGTGTTCTGTCACTATTACTTTTAGCTATGCATCTGATACACAGGCTAATAAAACACGGTTGGTCATTTCTTGATTTAATGTCTCAGGAACTGCTGGTGACTCTCTCTCTCGTCACCGTAATCAACCATTTAGCACGCGGGATCAGGACAACGATAACTCTGGCGACAACAACTGTGCCAGTAAGTATCACGGAGCCTGGTGGTACAACAGGTGTCACGACTCCAATCTGAATGGAATCTATCGTCACAGCAATCCCTGCCCCTTAGGTGATGGTGTGATCTGGTATTACTGGAAGGGACATTACTACTCTCTGAAGAGGACCGAGATGAAAATAAGACCAGTGGATTTCTGAACGAACATATTCAGTTTTATGTTTCCATTTGAAAGTTGTTCAATACACAACGAGTTTAAAAAGAATTCTAGTAGTTACGTCACGTTACTGATAGAACAACGTCTGTTTTTGTAGAAAACGGGTTAACTTGATACGTAATTACATTCTTGAAGTAGTTTTCCGGCTTAAATAAATCCAATGTTCCCAGTGTAAATAGTTAGCCAACTAAGTCTACTTTTAATATGACTTCGGCATCTTTCTGAGAAATGTTCGATTAACGAAAACAGTGTATTATATCATACTTTCTAGTTAACCTGGACGCTACTGTAAAAAAAAAAACATTTTTTTTTCTTTTTTAACAGAACGAAGGGCTTTAATGATCCATGTGGATTAGTTTTGAATCAGTAGCCGAATGCTGTTGTTAATTCATTGTTATACAATAACTGAAAATGATACTTGCGCTGATTAGTAAAAAGCTATTTGCTGTTTATATATATAAAGGTATTATAGAGCAGTTTTCAATTGAGTGTCGTAAAACCAAAACCAAAGTAATTACTCTGGCCAATCACAAAAGACACGGACAATCCAATGAACCAATCAAAACTCGAAGCAAATACACGTAGCCGGTGCGAAGCGCGGGAAAACGTGCGCGAGCGAGTCACGATTGGTTTTGGTTTTAGTTCTGATTGACTGAGAAAGTGACGCGAGATTTATAAGCCAATCACTGAGCGTAGAAATGCAAAACCAAAGCAAACGCAATTTACTTTCGACACTCAAGTGAAAACCACGCTATCACGGATTTGAATCGTTCATCGGCGCAATGTTGGATGAACACTTGAAAACCTGTAATCACCAGCTGTTTCCTGCTGTGTTCACTAACATCACGCGCAGTTTATTGAGCCATTGTATTGCTTTATTGCTTTATTGCTTTATTTGCTTTATTGCTTCGTATTTTAACTGACGAAACACCGCAACATAATCAAAGTGATAAGAATTAATTAATGGTTAAATTCGTTGTTTTACTCAGCTTGAGAGAGAAAATATTTTGACTATTTTGGATCTATTTATTTCCTCCCAATTCGACTATCAATTTTTTGATGGTCAAGTGAAACTTTTCGTTTTTAATGAGGCTCAATTGGAGTTTGATGGGTTTTTTCCTCTAACTTCGTTCATTTTTCTTTCTCAGATGCACTTGAGTAAGAAAAAAGTTATTCTACCGATATCTATTTTCGACTACTTTGAGTTTTAAAAATAAATTTTCTGAATAAAGCCGGTCTTTCAATGCAGTCTGACTCAGTCGGCTGCGATCATTCGTTAAGCGCGTCAATGTCCCTCTGAAAAGTCGTTAAATAGGACTTAATCGGTAGAAAATATTTTTTCTGATCTTCATCCTCCACTCGATTGTTTTTTTTTTTCCTCCTCGATCTAACATTTAAGTTAATTGATT
>NC_135761.1:4576942-4624442 GCF_052425735.1 Oculina patagonica | reverse complement strand
AAAAAACAAATTCGGCGATGAAAAGTCAAGCTTAGAACGGGGAAACTTCCGGCTGGTCTTCTAAGATACGATTTTGTTTTCTGCTAACCGAAGACCAGTGGATTTCTGTATTCAGTTTTTTTGCAACCGATTAGAGCGCGTGAAAAACACTGTTCACTGGTTTGGTACACAGTCAACTCTCTCTTAGACGGACACCGTCGAGACCGGCTCTAACTGTACAACTTGGAGAGATGGCCGTCTTATAGGGAGTAAAATTACGGCAAAATGACTGAAAAACTGCAGGGACGGGACCAACACAAGGTGTCCGTCTTACAGAGGTGTCCGTCTTATAGAGGTGTCCGTAAAGAAAGAGTTGACTGTATACCACTAAATGACGCGCCATTTTTTAATTTCCAGCATGCTTTTCTGGATCGTTTATTTTCTCCTACAGCTTTGAAGAACTGTGCTGACATCTACAAATCTGGTGAAAGGAGAGACGGTGTGTACACAATCAAACCTGACAATTTGTCTGCCTTTGATGTGTTTTGTGACCAAACAACAGCCGGTGGGGGGTGGACAGTTTTTCAAAAGAGGCAGGATGGTTCCGTAGATTTCTTTCTATATTGGAGCGACTACAAAAATGGCTTCGGCAATCTAAGTGGTGAGTTTTGGCTCGGTAATGACAAGATCCACCGCCTGACTTCAGCTGATAACATGAGGCTTCGCGTGGATTTGGAAGAGTTCCAAGGGAATACTGCTTATGCCGAGTACGACAAGTTTGGTGTTATGAGTAAGAATGACAAGTACAAGCTGATCCTCGGCTATTATTCAGGTATGATTTATTTCTTCATTTCAGCACAGTGAAAGCAGGGCACTTATAAAAGTGGAATATATACGGCCGCGGAAAACAACTTCCAAAAAAATCCATTCATAGGGAACAGAACCTTCTTAGGTTATAATTGGTTTGAGGTGGCTTGGAACCCAATGAAAAATCATTTCCAACATTGCTTGAAACGCTGAAAACAGCCTTTTTTCGTGCAGCTTAAATGTATAAGATATAAGTCATAAAAATATGTAAATAAAAGGTGTGTTCTGTCACTATTACTTTTAGCTATGCATCTGATACACAGGCTAATAAAACACGGTTGGTCATTTCTTGATTTAATGTCTCAGGAACTGCTGGTGACTCTCTCTCTCGTCACCGTAATCAACCATTTAGCACGCGGGATCAGGACAACGATAACTCTGGCGACAACAACTGTGCCAGTAAGTATCACGGAGCCTGGTGGTACAACAGGTGTCACGACTCCAATCTGAATGGAATCTATCGTCACAGCAATCCCTGCCCCTTAGGTGATGGTGTGATCTGGTATTACTGGAAGGGACATTACTACTCTCTGAAGAGGACCGAGATGAAAATAAGACCAGTGGATTTCTGAACGAACATATTCAGTTTTATGTTTCCATTTGAAAGTTGTTCAATACACAACGAGTTTAAAAAGAATTCTAGTAGTTACGTCACGTTACTGATAGAACAACGTCTGTTTTTGTAGAAAACGGGTTAACTTGATACGTAATTACATTCTTGAAGTAGTTTTCCGGCTTAAATAAATCCAATGTTCCCAGTGTAAATAGTTAGCCAACTAAGTCTACTTTTAATATGACTTCGGCATCTTTCTGAGAAATGTTCGATTAACGAAAACAGTGTATTATATCATACTTTCTAGTTAACCTGGACGCTACTGTAAAAAAAAAAACATTTTTTTTTCTTTTTTAACAGAACGAAGGGCTTTAATGATCAATGTGGATTAGTTTTGAATCAGTAGCCGAATGCTGTTGTTAATTCATTGTTATACAATAACTGAAAATGATACTTGCGCTGATTAGTAAAAAGCTATTTGCTGTTTATATATATAAAGGTATTATAGAGCAGTTTTCAATTGAGTTTCGTAAAACCAAAACCAAAGTAATTACTCTGGCCAATCACAAAAGACACGGACAATCCAATGAACCAATCAAAACTCGAAGCAAATACACGTAGCCGGTGCGAAGCGCGGGAAAACGTGCGCGAGCGAGTCACGATTGGTTTTGGTTTTAGTTCTGATTGACTGAGAAAGTGACGCGAGATTTATAAGCCAATCACTGAGCGTAGAAATGCAAAACCAAAGCAAACGCAATTTACTTTCGACACTCAAGTGAAAACCACGCTATCACGGATTTGAATCGTTCATCGGCGCAATGTTGGATGAACACTTGAAAACCTGTAATCACCAGCTGTTTCCTGCTGTGTTCACTAACATCACGCGCAGTTTATTGAGCCATTGTATTGCTTTATTTTATACTGTGTATGTTTATTAATGCTTTTGGTTTGTTCTTCAACGTTGAATAAATGCATTGTAATTGCACTTCCAGTGATTTAACAGTGGTTTTGTTCAAAGTGCTTACCAGTCTCTCTAGTTGCGCGCACTTCTTTGCTGGACACTTTTTAAATGGATGGGATGGGAGATGTCCCCGTCGCTATACTTCAATCCTCTCGCCAGCTTGTGAGCTGCTTTAAGTCCAGTGCTTCGGTTGTTCGAAGGGTAGATAACAATATCCACCTCTTATTATATGGCTACAATAGTAAGCGCGCTCTGATTGGCTGCTGAGCGGGCATTATTTTCTTGTAATGACCGGGCATTATGAAAATTTTTCTCGGCTCGACAGTTTTTTGAGTTGTGAGTAAAAGCTACTAGCGAGGGGGCAAAAACAACAAAAAATACCAACAAAATATAACTATCTTTCGAAAACTGAAAGAAAAATATAAGCATACCGATACTTCTTTAGTATGAGCGACGAAGAGAGCCACAGAGAGCGAGTGCGAGTTTACCTCCAGTGTTTTTTCCCTTGATTATACTCTTTTTTTGAATAGTGCTTAAAGGCCATATAATAAATAACTTATTAACCTCGTCTGTTCGGTCATTACAGGGGAATCTCAGACCTCAACCTTGATGTATTGACCTCGCTGTCGCTCGGTCAATACATCAAGGCCTCGGTCTGAGATTCCCCTGTAATGACCTCACTCTCGGTCAATAAGTAGTATATATATCACCTACCAGTGGATAAATGTTGACAAAGATTACTACATTAGTCACTGGATAGTGATTTATCCGCTGGATAGCTTTATTCATCCTTTGAACAACTGGGCCAGGCCATCTAGCCGCAGCACCAATAACAGCACGCAGTTAAAGTTAGCAAACGGAAAATATGATTCACACTGAAGTTGAATTCAGTCAAAATTGCGCCGTTTGACTTTTTAAAGAAAATGGCCAATTGAATGAGATAAGCCTATGATTATTTCCCCTACCCTATTTCAGACCACACCCTACTCAGGTACTGCTTGGGTTTTGGGCAAACTTAGGGCTTAAAACTCCCGATGTTGACGGAATCGGTCTTCTCAAGAGAGGAATTTTTTCATTTTTGATGGAATTTTCATTTCAATTTCGCATGCAAAGACATCTGCGATAGCTTTTTCCCCTTTGTCCTTTCTCTCGTGCTCTTGCATTTCGCTTAATAACTGACTGAGTGAGAAAATAATTTTACGATTTGTTTTTTTGTTATAATTACTTTTAAGTCGCACTCTTAGCAATCCAACATGATACAAGTCCGTTTTTTATAATTATCGGAATTAAACAGTCCACGGGCCGGACCATCATGCAGCTAGATTGTCAAAAACAACACGCAAGCCAGAAATATACTGCAGTTTTCTTCTTTCCTTCAAGGAGAACTGAAGCCAAAAATCACGTAACTTTTTATTGCTTAATTTGAACAACAATACATCATAAGAAAATATTCCGTACTTTTTTCCCTCTCAAACGACATTTTTCACACAGAAAACGAGGATTTTCTGGCGAGATTTATCCCAATATTTGACTCACACAGCGGTCAAACGCAAAAATGATGTTACATCCGGTCTTCGCCGCCTCGAACTTTTGACTCGAAAGTGCGCAAACTTTTGCAAGAAATTGTTAAAGAAACAGTACTGTGAAAGAACAGTTCAAGCTGGGACACTCAGTGGAGATGAATTATCGAATTTCCAATCCATAAGCGACTTATAAACCTTAACTTTCCAGGAACGGCGTTAACTTTTGGCTTTACTTTGTATGGATAATTTTGGCGGGAATTGCGCAGTAACTGCGCACGCGCGCTGCGTTTGACCGCTGTGTGTATTTGTTCACAGCGGTCAAATGCAAAAATTGACGTCACATCCGGTCTTTGCCGCCTCGAACTTTTGACTCGAAAGTGGGCAAACTTTTGCAAGAAATTGTTAAAGAAATAGTACGGTGAAAGAACAGTTCAAGCTGGGACACTCAGTGGAGATGAATTATCAAATTTCCAATCCATAAGCGGCGTATAAACCTTAACTTTCCAGGGACGGCGTTAACTTTTGGCTTTAAAGCAAAAGTTTACGGCAAATTTAAGACTTTGTATGGAAAATTTTGGCGGCAATTACACATGAACTGCGCACGCGCGCTGCGTTTGACCGCTGTGGAGTGTATTTGACTATGGTACGGCACACACACACAGCGGTCAAACGCAACGCGCGTGCGCAGTTACTGTGCAATTCCCGCCAAACTTCTCCATACAAAGTCTTAAATTTTCCGAAAACTTTCGCTTTAAAGCCAAAAGTTAACGCCGTCCCTGGAAAGTTAAGGTTTATACGCCGCTTATGGATTGGGAATTTTATAATTCATCTCCACTGAGTGTCCCAGCTTGAACTGTTCTTTCACCGTACCATTTCTTTAACAATTTCCTACCAAAGTTTGCACACTTTCGAGACAAATTCTCAGAAAAGTTCGAGGCGCCGAAAACCGGAGGTGACGTCATTTTTGCGTTTGACCGCTGTGTGCGGCAATGGTACGGCGTCTTAGAACTCGTGTGTCAGCGGTTCTCGTTGAAGTTTATGACGTAGGTTATGGGGAAAAAGGTAAACATGACCAAAGGATCTTTTAATATGTAACTTACGTACAGACGGCGATCTGTCGCTTTTAATAAGCAGATGATGGGTATAAAAAGGAAGGAGAAAACGAACAGGGTGTTTCTGTTTTCCCGAATGTTATTTATATCTTTAGGGATTGTGTAAGTTTGCTTTTATCTTCACATATCGTTCTTGTTGGCAATCCCTCGAATATCGAGTAGGATGTCCACCTGGCAGCAATTTAAAATGGTTTGCATGAGTTCTCCTGAGACTATGCAGTCCGATTCGGGAAGAGCAAATTCTCTGAGAGACTGGAGATCTGAATTCAGTAGAGGTTGGATCTGCACTGCCATCTTGTTATATCTCTTTTGTTGCCAAGCGGAGTCTCTCACTGTGTTTCTTCCTCTGTTGCCCGGGCTCTGTTGCTCACTGTGCGAATGTTGAACGCGTAATAAAAACTTGTCAAGTATAAGAACTGGAATTACGGAAATCAGAATTGAACCTTTTCCCTTTCCTTTGGTTTATTTTACTGTGTTCGCAATGATAAGAAGTAAACACAACTGGAGAAATATCCTACATCAGCCCGCCGTGCAAGTTTGTTGCCTGGTCAACAATGTTCATGTGTCAACTGTAGTTCGTTTATTTGTTTTCGTTAGAAGAGGGGGTTTGCCAATTACGGTGGTTCGCAACTATTTTCTCGGTTATCTCTCTTTTTGGTCAAGTTCTTTTAAATAAACAATAAAAACCACAATCCAGCATAGATATAAAAGTAAAATGCACGATTCTCGGCAACAATTGCGCAATATGAACTGCTGGCCATTTTGGTTACACAATACCTTCGCGGGTGTCCTTCGGAAAAAAAATCGTACGCGCGCTTTTTTTTAAGTAAACTACCACAATCTATATATTAATAGAAAGGTAAAGAACTGTGGAATTCGAAAAAAATATCCGATGTTTGGTAGAGCCATTCTTGAGAAGTAAGAAGCCAGTAAAGAGAAAAAGACCGAGTGTCATTCCGCCGACTAATCGGGTATCAAACACAACCACTACTACAAGAGAACTGCACAGTGTTAATCAGCGAGGATCAATCTCTTAAAGTGTGTCAGGCTTTTTCTTAATTCTTATTGGTTATCTTTTTATAGACCCGTAAAGTTTAAGTATCGAATAATTTGTCGACCCTGTTGCGTCCGCGGCTGTCACAAGAGAAATATCCAAAATAAAGGAAATCCACTAACTGTGTTATTAACTTTTATTTTAAAAACCTTTTTTTCGTTTAAAGATTTTACTTTCATTTTTGGGGAAATGTTAAATTTGTAGTAAATCTTGAGTTTAGTCCAAAAAAATTTTTTCGACAAAAGTAGCCCTCTGAAGGTATTGTGTAACCTTAAAATTATCTTCATCAAAGACAGTCGCAAAACATCGTTTCACACATGAGAAAAATAATTCCTTTGTAATAAGAAGTCGAGAGTGAATAACGGCACTGATAAACCTTCAAATTGCGAGTGAGCCATCACTTATCACAAAGTCCGTTGTTTTTCGTTTTCTCTGCTTGAACAAAACTATAAAATTCACAGATGCCGTGCAAATGAATAATTGAGTTACGGGTAGCCAGGACATTTGGGGCTCTCTATCATCACTAAAGCAAACTTTTTTGTTGAATTTGTTGTCAACTTGTCCGACTGTTTATTCTAAACGCACAGATGAATACATGCATTAAGTTTTTAATTAGACTCCCAACAGTCCCTCTTTTGCTCTAAAATCTGTAGCCGGGACAAACGCGAACATCTCTTGTATAGTTAAACCAAATGGAGAAATGAAGTAGGTCAGCTAAGCTTTTTCAACTTAGGAAAAAAAAGTTTAATTTCTTAGTGAAGAAAACTCAAACATATAAACACTAATTGATTAACTTGACATTCGACAATGCTAAATAAATATTGCACCATCACTATATATCCCATTAAATATCACCCACTATTTAAAAGCGAAAGATCTGTACTGGCGAAATATTTGAGCATTTCGCGTTCGCTATATTTACCGCGTGATCGCATCATCAGAAAGAACGGCTTGTTCCAGTCCTCCTCAACCGTAAAGGTGTAAACTTTCGGCTGCCTCTTTTTAATTTCTCTTGAATCCATTTTTCCGGATTAGGGAATGGTCATTAATAACACTACGAAAAGGGAAGGACAAGTTTTCCCCAAGAAGGTAAGATAATTTTTTAAGAATATTTTCTCATACTTCTATTGAACTTTTCAACAAGCTAACAAGAAAAACAAGAGTCTGTCTTTCAAGCAGCCTTTAAAACTATTTCATAAAATGTCGAAATACAGCGAATATCCTTTTCGAATATACCGAAGAGAAAGAAACACTCAGTGAGAAACAAAACTTAAACCAACGCGCCTTTAATTTTATATACAAGTTTTCGATTTGAATATTTCTTATTTACTAAATATTTTGTCTGCCATTCAATCCAAAGCACTGTAGGGAGATTTGAAAAGATTCCTTATTTGAAAAAAATCGAACTTCAAGAGAGAGACATTTTAGAAAGAGAGGCAAAATGCAGCTTTTACAGTTATTATTATTATTATTGTTTTACAACAGGAGTGAAAAAAGCAATTATTTTTCTGTCAATCCTTTTAGTCTTCCTCTTCGTATGGATTTTGAAACTTGATGCTTCGCTGAAAACAGAGACGATCAGGTTTTAGACTGTATAACAGTTTGCTTCTTCCTTTCGTTTTTTGCTCAAAGCGTTTTTCTCTCGAAGGCTTGACCGCAACTACAGTCGAAGAATTCGGCGTCCAAAGGGCGACAGGCAGCTTCTGAATGAGACAGAAAAGAAATTATTTTTACCGATAATTTGACTAACCGGAAATTGTTTTAAAAACGTAAAACCGTATGTATAATCATGATAATACAGAATTGGTTCGCTATCGGTTGATTTGTTGTTTTACTCAGTTTTGTTTTTATATTTTAATGAACTTTCCAATTTTAGTTAAACTCTGCCTAAGAGGGAAATTCATTTTCGATGAAATTTTCATTTCAATGACATATCTAATGACATCTGCGTTAAGTTCTTCCTTAATTGCATTATTTTTCCTTTCTCTCCGTACTTTTGAATTTCGCTTAATAACACTAAGAAAAAATAATTTGACTGACTTCCTTTTCAGTTACTTTTAAGTTTCACGGATTAACTTTCCGAAACTCTTTCCAATCTGACTTAGTCGCTTCCATCAACTCTTTCTGTCCAATATGAAATAAGTTTGTTTGTCAGAATTTAAAAACAGTTCATGGGTCTGACCCACACGCAGTTTCAGCTTCTCAGAAACAAAACACAACCCAGTAATATACTGTAGTTTTCTTGTTTCCTCAAATTGGAAATAGGTGAATGTTGAACAAGTAAAACTTGTCAAGTATCAGAGCTGGAATTACGGGAAATGAGATGAAATTTTTCCTTTTCTTTGGTTTATTTTGTTGGAAGAGGGGTTTGGGGCATTAGAAGTCTGGGCGTGTTTCGCAACTTCCTTCAAAACAGAACTTCGATTTTCACGGTTATATCATATTTTTTTGTCAGGTCCTTTTAATAAACAATAAAAACCACAACCCGGCAAAGATAAAAATGTATAATGCACGATTCTCACCAACAGCTACGCGATATGAACTGCTGGCCATTTTAAAGTTATCTTCATCGAAGACAGTCGTGAAACATCGTTTCACACATGAGAAAAATAATTCCTTTGTAATAAGAAGTCGAGAGTGAATAACGGCACTGATAAACCTTCAAATTGCGAGTGAGCCATCACTTATCACAAAGTCCGTTGTTTTTCGTTTTCTCTGCTTAAACAAAACCATAAAATTCACAGATGCCTTGCAAATGAATAATTGAGTTACAGGTGGCCAGGACATTTGGGGCTCTCTATTATAACTAAAGCAAACTTTTTTGTTGAATTTGTTGTCAACTTGTCCGACTGTTTAATCTAAACGCACAGATGAATACATGCATTAAGTTTTTAATTTTTTTTCTTAGGGAAGAAAACTTAAACATATAAACACTAATTAATTAACTTGACATTCGACAATGCTAAATAAATATTGCACCATCACTAAATATCCCATTAACAATCTTCAAAGCAAAACCTGCTGTAGTTCTGCACCTTTCCGTGTCGAAAGTGAAAGAGCTGTACTGGCGAAATATTTGAGCATTTCGAGTTCGCTATATTAACCGCGAGATCGCATCATCAGAAAGAAAAGCTTGTTCCAGTCCTCCTCAACCGTAGAGGTGTAAACGTTCGTCTGCTTCTTTTGTATTTCTCTTAAATCCATTTTTTCCGGATTAGGGAGCGGTCATTAATAACACTACGAAAAGGGAAAGACAAGTTTTCCACAAGAAGGTAAGATAATTTTTAAAGAAAATTTTTTCATACTTCTATAGAATTTTTTCAACAAGCTAACAAGATAAACAGGAGTCTGTCTTTCAAGAAGTCTTAAAAACCATCCAATAAATGTCGATATAAAGCGTATATCCTTATCGAATACCGACGTAAAAAACATCATATGAAAACCAAATTTAAACCAATGCGCCTTTATTTTTAAGGTTTGGTTTTGAATATTTCTTATTTCTTAAGGCTTTTGTCAACCATTCAATTCATAGAACTGTAGTGAGAACTAGTAAGAGGCCCTATTTATTGTTTATTTCAAAACTAAACGCCAGGAGTGCGAAATGAAACTTAATTTTTCGCTGAAAAGAAAGACGATCAGGTTTTTGACTGCATGAAAGTCTAGTCCTTTTTCCTTCCGTTTATCTCTCGATGTGTCAATGCGTGTTCTGGCGCATGAATTGGGCGTTACATTTTCTCGCTAACCTCGCAAGCAACCAGTCGCACTAAAACATCTGGGACAAGAAGCGGGAAAATAACCAAACGTGTGGAAGCCGCGTCTCGTGTTGTCTTGCAATTTAATTTTTGGTCGATAGAGTTTTCGTTCCGCATCATGAAGTTTTCCTGAGTAATTGCTTTGCCTTACAATACAACGAAAGACTTGATACGTTTGCTAGATGTATTTTGCGCTCATATCTTTTAGTTTTCAGCATGGAATGGGCTTTCTTATTTAATTTTTTCACTTTTCCAAACGTACAGAGAAAGACTGAATTGCCGGTGATCGTTTTGTTTGTTGCTCAATTTTCTTAATTTTTCTCCTCGAATAAGTTTTTTAACTCGTTATGTTGCTTAAAATCACCGCGACAGAGAAAGAGTGGATTATTTTTATTGTTTTTCGGGTTTACTAAATTTATTTTGACGTTTTTTTGCATAGTCTGTGTATACAAAGAACGCGAAGAATTAGAAAAAGGTAAATTTGGAAAAAGCTAAACTTCGAAGAGACTGAATGTATTAGCGAGAAGCTTTCACTTTTAGAATTGGAGGCAAATCGTCAAAACGTTTGTGGTTCAAGTGTACAGAGCTGGTTTAGTATGTATGCACAAGGACATAACCAAAGAAACAAATAAGATTTTATTGAATTTTATTCGGAAAGGAAAGATAAAGTAAAACGATCTTCTCTTGTAAATAATGAAGAAAACGGAGGACTGAGGGCACCGCACTTAAAATCAGCCATAAAGACACAGCGAAATATCAGGCTTGCTGAGTCATCCTCGGACAATATGTAGTGTTTACGTAATGGTCGATTTGCTCGCTTGCTCAATAGGCGGCACATTCACATAGCTTCAATTGGTCTACTACACATCCCTTCTAACGTTCTCAACAACTTGTTGGATAGATCATCAAATGAACTTCATTCATTTTGTTTTGGTTAATGTTACTAATTGAATGGTACTTAAGGAGGCTGACAACAGCTTCCAGCACTTTCCAGCTCTTACACCTTAATGGGTCAGTGCTACAAATATTTATCAGTTACTGATGATGTCATTTTGGAAGCAAGAGATTAGTTCGGTTACTCTCTCCATACAGTTACAAAACATCGGAAAAATTCAGGGGAGCAGGGATGGCGCAGTGGTGAGAGCGCTCGCCTCACACCAATGTGGCCCGGGTTCAATTCCCGGACTCGACGTCATATGTGGGTTGAGTTTG
This sequence comes from Oculina patagonica, assembly GCF_052425735.1. NCBI lineage: Eukaryota > Metazoa > Cnidaria > Anthozoa > Scleractinia > Oculinidae > Oculina > Oculina patagonica. The sequence goes on along the minus strand of NC_135761.1, from coordinate 4,613,429 downwards.
TTGTTGGTTCTCGTCCATGCTCTGAGGGTTTTTCACCGGATTGTCCGGTTTTCCTCCCTCCGCAAAAACCAACATTGCTAAATTCCAATTCGATCGGAAAGACACAGCCCCACAAGCTTATAGCTTAAATCCTCACCGTGTCTTAATAAACGATATATATTTTATTTCTATTCACTGCTACTAACATGGTATCAAACAAATGCCCAGACATTGGTTAACAAATTTTGGGTATTTTCTTGTCGTCAGTGGTAACCATAGCAACAACATAACCGGTTAAAAACACCTTTGATTTTAGCTTTAAGTGCTTATAACTCAAAAACGAGTTCGGTGATGTTCATTTCTTATTATTGAAAAATAATCATCACGTTGAGCCACCTTATTAAGTTCTGTTAATGTCTTATATAGTTTTTTATTAACAACTAGCAATGGTATAATGCAATTCCTGCGTTTTGATTGGTTAACAGGCAATGATATATGAGCTCATATACCATTGACCACAAATATGGTAGCCGATACGCGGCAACGAAAATAGCTGGGGAGCTCAAGTATTGCAATTCTTTGGACGTTTTTAATAAAACAATTATTCCACGAGCGCGCGTTGGATATTTAGTAAATAAACCCCTTCAGGCGGCTGGTACATTGGAGTTTAGAATATAGCCGCTGTATACGCGCGATGGAATTCTAGCGGGCATTATTTTTAATAGAACATAGCTGAAAACTATAAAAGTCCGGTACCCCGGAAGTGCGAATGGTTTGTCGAATTTCGCTGAACGACTTCGTCGACTTCGCCTCTATTCTCTTGTTTTGTTGTTTAAATAATGCTTTAAAGCAGCAAGTTTTTTATCAGGAACGTTTTACCTGCTTAAATGGAAGTAAGACAGTGCCAAAGGAAGCGACAGATGAAGAAAGAATCGTTGAAATTTGTTGTTTTTCTTTGGAGTTGTATATGCCAGTATTTTGCCGTGAACTGCCTGAAACTGAAAATTATTTAGCAAAACAAGCCGGACTCTAGAAACGCTTTGAGGTAAGAAACCTTTTTTTAGCCACAATCGGAAAACAGAACAATCAACTTTTGTTCTTTTTAAATCGAAATAAGAGGCGAATTTGAAAAACTTGCTGCGAAACGAACGCATGAAAATTTTTCGTTTGAATGAAATTGAAGTAGGCTAAACCAAACTTGAATGCGTAAATATTTCAACTAGAATTGTCGGCTTTGTGAGAATCTTTTGGTAGTTGGAGAAAGGACTATATAAATAGGAAATATGAATGAAATGGTATCTTGGTTTATTTATAAAGAAGCCGCCAAAGAAAAAAATTAAACTAAACTTTCACTTTTACCAATGTTGCGTGCGTTTGTAAATGCCGTGAGCGGCCGCGAGTCTTGTAAGTTCTGTGCACTTTTTAATGCTATATTCTAAACCCACTAGAAGATGGTTTTCCTATGTCCTATAAGAAAATAATGCACTTTTGAGGTCTAGAAAAGCAGCTGAATGCCCTCGCCTGACGGCTCGGGCATCCACTATCAGCTTTTATAGACCTCAAGCGTGCATTATTTTCTTATAGAACATGGAAAACCATCTTCTAGTAGGTAAATAATGCCCGAGGCTGAAAGATTGTCGAAAAATGAACAGTTGGCCGAGAAGCGAAGCTTCGAGGGCAACTGTGAAATTTTGAGGACAATCTTTCAGCCAAGGGCATTATCCTCCAATATACCAGCGAGCCAGAAAGGGGTTTATACGCGCTTTATCGCCAGTAAATTTATAGGAAAAAACCTACCGTAACCCGGCGTAACTGTGGTTGAAACAAATGTAAGTTGATGGTTTACGTGATTTTTTAATTCCATGATTTCATCAAAAGTTAGAATTGAATAAGATGTCTTCATTCGTTTGTTTTGTGTCTGCCTACAAAATCGAGCGACGGATATCAAATCGGACGGGGTATATTCGCTGATACCTGTCGTCCGATTTTGTACCAAGTGATGCGTTTTGTCCAATGAGCGCGCGCAAAAAATAATGAGTGGGTTATAAGAGATGGTAGATAGCTAACTCGGCGCTGAAGCTGAAATGTGCCGGTAGTTTGGTCGCCTGCACAGTGACGGCACAATATTGCGAGAATTAATTTGACTGTTTTAAATAAAGCATCTCATTTTCTTGAATGGCGATAAGCAGCATTCGGTTTTGGAGAAAAGGAGCAGAGAAGCAAGGTGTTTGAAAGGATAAATCGAGTCTGTAAACCGGCGACTTGCAGTTAACCCTATTCAGACCGGGGGTGGGGGGGGGGGGCTTTTGAGGCCCGCGCTGACTTTGAACTTTTATAACTTTTTTAAGATTTAACCAAACGCTGCCAAACTTTCTGAGTTTTCCTAAATATTATCTGGCAACAATTTGGTAGGGTTGGATGATGTGTCAGGAACTTGACATCATCATGGCAACGGCATTTTGACAGGCATGTTTTTCCAAATTTGTAATTTTTCGTGTTTCTGTTAATAAAAATCAACTTAAATGGAATTAGTTTAACATTTTTACGGGTTTTAAGCACATTTTTATTTATTTTGAGTACTTTGCAGTGATTTTTTGGGTGGTTTTCTGGCATTTTGGAAAAATTTTGAAATCCAAGATGGCGGATCCAAGATGGCGGCTGTTTTGACATCATGATGTAATTGTCACGTGATGTGACGCCACCATCCCACGTGACGTATACCAAAAGAAAGAGTTTCGGACATACAATACATACTATAAGTTTCATGGTGATTGCTTAAATATTCTGGAAGTTACATAGGGGGGGGCTTCCGAAGCCCCCCCCCCCCCCGGTCTGGGAAGGTCCAAAAAGCCCGGTCTGAATAGGGTTAACCGCAATGGCGTGAAAATCAGTGCGAATGCACAAACAACAATCGCCAAACCACGGCCATAAAACAAAAACTTCATTTCGTCAATAAAGAGAATGAATACTTGTCTTTTGGAGAACTTCAAGGCCTTTAATTCCACTGCTAATTTTCCCTTCAAATCTACAACGGTTGGTGAGCAACTACATCGATTTTGGAGAGCAAAACTGTCATGGTTTTTTGTCTTGCTGCGAAGTGAAGCTTACGAAAGCGTTACCGTGGCCCGTGGGCAGAGATAGGAGAATCTTGCCCGTGCTAAGAACCAATCAGATTGCAGGATTCGTTACCGTGCCATCTGAGAAAAAAAAAATAATTGGCTGTTTTTATGCTAGAGACGATTATGTCGTCTAGACGACTTTAACGTTTAAGACGTTAAAGGCGTCTGGTATGAAAACGGGACGCATTTAGTAGACAGCTTTTCAAAAAAAAAAAGACTGGGTTCGACACTCGGAGGACACTGGACACGAAGACGTACAGCCATCCGACGTTAAAGGCGTCTGTCTCATTTACTGTTTTCATACCAGTTAACGACGTCCCGTTTTTATACTAGACGGCTTTAACGTCTGAGACGTTAAAGCTGTCCGATAAGAGCGCCCAGAAGACGTTAAAGCCATCAGACGTTAAAGGTGTCTGTCTTATTTACCGTTTTTATACTAGACGTTAATGTCGTCTCAAGACAGCCTTAACGTCTAAGACGGCTTTAACGTCTCTAGCATAAAAACGGTCATTGTTTAAGATTTTCGTTACTGAGGTCTACGAGGTCAATTGTGAGTGACTCACAATTGACCTCGCTCCCAATGTGTGGCTTCAATAGTTCAGTTGGTAGAGCATCGCACCGGTATCGCGGAGGTCACGGGTTCGAATCCCGTTGAAGCCCTGAGTTTTTTCAGGCTTCTTTATTCCAATTGCTTAAATTGGAAATTCACTGCGACGATCATTTATCACTTTCTCTCCATACAGTTACAAAAGATCGGGAAAATGTTGTGGACGGTTTCTTGTTTCTTCCTTTTTGGCTTCCAGTTCATGGACAGCGTATCTGCTGGTAATCAATGCAGAGAAGAAAGGAGCGTAAGTGGGATGGCTCTACAGGGATTCATCTTTAAAAAAATTTCCGTAACAGCCCTTCACGAGTGTGACATCAGCTGTGAAAGAGAAATCACCTGTCAAAGTTATAATTACGCCGCCGGGGAAAAGTCATGCGAACTGAATAACAGAACTAAAGAGGCAAGACCAGAGAATTTACGCTCAGCTCCTGCATGGTTTTACAAAAGACGCTTGAGCGACAGGGGTATGTAATCAGTCATTAATGCATTATATACTTACCCCCCATAAGACGGACACCTCCATAAGACAGACACCTTGTGATAGTCCCTGCCATTTTTTTAGTCATTTTACTGTAACAAATCTCTCTGTAAGACGGACACCTCTATAAGACGGACAACGGACACTTTGAAATCGCTAACAGGCGCACAAAAAGTTTATTCAGTTTTTAGTGAATAATACTTCGAAACTTGGTATCAACATATAGCATAGTAAGTCAGCGCCTTTAGAATACCCAAAAGTCTACTTTATTTTTATATTTTTTCCTTGTCAAAGCCCCTCTAGGTTCCATTCCGGAGCTACCAGCGCATTCGTGTCAGGAAATAAAGGCAAGCGAAGGAAAAGACACCATTAGCAGCAAGTACTGGCTGGATCCAACTCAGAATGGAACGGCAGTTTTGGTTTTTTGTGACATGAACTTAGAAGGTTAGTCTCCACTGCTCCACTGATGTCAGTTCTCAGCATTGTTTTTTGTATAGATTCTGTTTTGTTGTTGTTGTTGTGATTGTTGTTAATTGTTTCTTGGTTTGTTTGTTTCGTGGATGTTTTTCTTTTTAAGCAGCGTGTCTGTATTTTAGAATTCCCTTAATTTTAAAGGTTTAATTTTTTTAATCTTTTGCTATCCAGATATCGATGAATGCATTACCGGCAACCACGACTGTGACGTGAACGCGAACTGCACCAACACTGTTGGCGGACACAACTGCACGTGTAACGAAGGATTTTATGGAAATGGAAGTTCTTGCTCAGGTTAATTGACTTAAATAGTGCACTGAGCAAGTTGCAACTAATTATTGTAAACTGTCTGCAGTATGATTGAGTATTGTATACTTCCGTGAATTGAGAAACAAATGATTTATCGTCTTCAACTGTGATTTTAATTATGTCCTATAATTTTCGATCTTTACCTAGTCTTCAGTGGGACGTGGTTTTCTTTTTGTTGCGCGCGGAACAAGGAGCGCACAAATGGTGAAGATGTAATACAAGGCAGTACTATAAAATGTTTCCAAATGTCACAATTTATAGATCCTTTTTCGCGAATCGTAAAAAGCCTATTACATTTTCCGTGAATTGTGAAACGCTTTATTTTCGTGAATCGTGATTCCTTCCCTTTTGTATTATTTTTTTTTATGTAAGTGCAAGAGTACCTTGATTGCCCACATTTATAGAACATCAACCCAGAACATCAAGCGATTTTGATTCAAATCGCGCGAAAAGCGCTGTTCACTGCAGACGCGCTATATTTCACGATCGTTTATTTTCTCCTGCAGCTTTATACAAGAACTGCGCTGACATCTACAAATCTGGTGAAAGAAAAGACGGTGTGTACACAATCAAACCTGACCATTTGCCTGCCCTTGATGTGTTTTGTGACCAAACAACAGCCGGTGGGGGGTGGACAGTGTTTCAAAAGAGACTGGACGGGTCGGTAGATTTCTACCTTAACTGGACCGACTACAAACATGGCTTCGGCAATCTGAGTGGCGAGTTTTGGTTGGGAAATGAAAAGATCCACCGCCTGACTTCAGGTAAAACCAACAGGCTCCGTGTGGATTTGGAAGACTTCGAAGGGAATACTCGTTATGCCGAGTACGACAAGTTTGGTGTTATGAGTGAGAATGACAGGTACAAGCTGATCCTCGGCAGCTACTCAGGTATGATTTTCTTCTTCATTTTGCACAATGAAGGCAGTGCACTTGTGAAAGTGGAATACGAACGAGAAATAATTTCCAAGAAAATTTCGTACATACGGGACACACCTTAGGTTGTTATTGGCTTAGGGTCTCTCTTATCAGCAGAGGCTCCTTTGGTGGGGGAAGGCGAAAAACACGAAAAATGAAATAGGTGGAGCGCGGGGGACGACGGGAAAGGCGAAGAGGCGGGAGCCTTGCCTTTTCCCTTCCAGTGGCTCCCGCGCGCGTTCGTTTCGATTCTCTTTAGGCTCGGCGCGCTGACTTTTCACCTCTCCCCATTTACCAGCCTGTACGAAAAAATAAGAGGAGGAGAGAGGCTTAGGTTGGCTTGAATCCCCATGTACAGACCAAATCCAACATTGCTCAAAACGTTTATTGTGCAAAACAGCTTTGTTAGGAGTAGCTTTACAAGCAGTTTTAAAGACGAAAAAAGTGTGCTCTATCAACAAATATTGCCTTTGGCCATACATTTAATATTGACATTGCAAGTAGTTTTTAAATTTGTTTACTGGTGATGCTTAAGAACGCTGGATTGTACTAAATACAGCAGGCATACCGTGAAAACATGTCAAACACAACAGAATGGTCTAAATTACAGAAAGTGAATTGTTTTATCATGAGAACCTCTTCGCTACTGCTAATTATTAGTTGCATTTTTCCTAGGAACTGCCGGTGACTCTCTCTCATCCAAACATCATGGTCAACCATTTACAACTAGAGACCAAGATAATGATGACGCAAGCCGCAACTGTGCCCATAGGTATCACGGAGCCTGGTGGTACAAACGGTGTCACGATTCAAACCTTAATGGCCCCTATAATCACGGGAAACCCTTTCCGGAAGGTGATGCTGTGATCTGGTATCACTGGAAGGGACATTACTACTCCCTGAAGAGAACCGAGATGAAGATAAGACCAGTGGATTTCTGAACGAACTGATTTTTATATTTCCGTTTGAAAATAGGTTAACAGATAACATGTTTGAAACGTATTCTAGTAGTTTATATGTCACGTTACTAAAATGTCACTTAACGTCACTTTTGTAAGAAACGGCCGGGGTAGTGCTTTTCATAAGTAACTAAATTCTTGAACAATCTTTCCGTTAACTGTTAACTGTTCCTCGTGTAAATACATTTTAAGCAGGTCTGGATAACTTGCAACCAGAGAAGCTAACTATTAATATGACTTTAAGCATCTTTCTGAAGAATGTTTGATTGACGTTATTAACGAAAACTGTAAATTGTTTCATAATTTTTAATTAACCCAGAGAGAGCAGAACAAAAGGACTTTAATGATCCATGTAGATTAGTTTTGAATCAGAAGCCGAATGCTGTTGTTAATTCACTATTATGATAACGTACTGAAAATAATACTCGCGCTGATTGGTAAAAAGCTTTTTGCTGAACACGAAAATGTACTCATTATATAAATAAGGTCGGGGAGGGAGAGAGAGATAAGAGATATAATGGAATAGATCACGCATTGTTTTTGTTTATAGGCGCAATTTTGGCATGAACACTCGAAAACGTATCGTGTTCTCTAGCATCACGCGTAGTTTATTAAACTGCTGTATTGCTTGTTAATTAAAATCACTCTGGTGAATATTTTACTGCTTATGCTTATTTCTGTTTGTGATTTGTTCCTCAACGTTGAATAAATGCATTGTAATTGCACTTGCATGGTTTGTTCTGTTCAAAGTGACTATTAATCCGGGTTACCAATCTTTCTCTGTCACTGCGGCGCATTGTAAGGGGCATGAGGCGAAGCTGGTCCCACCCCTGCCCTAGCCTCCTCCGCTCCTTACCGGCTAGTGAGCTGCCTAAAGACCAGGCTTACAACAGCCACAGCACCGGTAACAGCACGCAGCTAAAGTCAACGAACGGAAAATATGATTCACAAGGAAGTCGAATTCGGATAAAATTGTGTTTTTTTTTTTAAAGGGGGGGGGGGTATGGAAAAAGGAGAGATTGGGGGGGGTTCACACCCGGGGGGGGGGGGTGTTCCACCCCCGGTCAGAACAAAAAAAAATAATAAGCGATTTTTTCTACCCTATTCCAGACCACACCCTATTCAGGAACTGCTTTGGTTTTGGGTAACTATTAAGAAGGGCTTAAAACTCCTCATGTTAACTGAATCGGACTTCTCAAGAGATGAGTTATAACAATGTTAAAAAAAATTTCATCCAGGAATTGTACCTTAATGCTGATATGAGTGCACAAACTATACCCAATTTCAAACTCAAAAACTATTCAGATTTTATTCTTCCTAGTTGTTTGTAGGGCCTTGTACTGGCCGTCAAAAATTGCAAAGCCGACTGTATTTCAAGTCGTCTTGCGGGGTATTGGGAAAAGTTTTCAATCAGCAATAACCGCGCCTCAGATGAACCTCACTTGCTACGGTAACGCCACTGCGCAAAGCTAACTCAGTGTTACAGGGACAGAAATTTTGTGTAAGACTTTGTTTTCTTCCATGTGGGATGAACAAGTATTTCAACCCTCACTCTTGATCAATGCGCATGTCTATACCAATTGTTCCTTTCCTTTGTTGCACCGTATTTTATCCTTCATTGAAAAAATTGACCTAATTTAAAACTGATATTTAAACGTTGAGTAAATTCGGTCGTAGCGAATTTAGAGAGCTGTTTTTTGAACGATAGCATTCTGTCGGAACAAAGTAGATTTCCAACAGGTGGCTCAAATCTCAGCTTTCCAAATTGACTACGGCGATTATTAATAATCCAAATTTTAAATATAATTTATAATCCATATAGTGAATAACAATGAATTTTAACGATACCGTGTATACACTTGTAAAAGGTAGGTAAAGTCTGCTTCGGCCAGTGGCCCATCAGGCCGGAGCTTTCCCGGTTTCCGTGCTTGCGCTGGGTTTGCTCTCCCCCTGGATGGGATGCTAGTCCTCGCGGGTTACCCCCCCCCCCAGCAGTATTCGCCGGTCCCATTTTCCCTGGGTGGAGAGGGCACTGTGGAGTAAAGTGTCTTGCCCAAGCCCGCACGCCCTGGCCAGGCCTCGAACCCGGGCCGTTCGACTCGGGGCGGCGCGCTAACCATTAGGCCACCGCGCCTCCCACAGTATACACTTGTACCATGCCGTAAAACGAAGACGCTGTTACGTTCTCTGGGACACGTGCACGCATGCGCAATTTATCCTTGAAAAGTAATTTTGTGCGCTTACGCTGAGGAAACTCACAATTCCAAATTAAAAAACGCTCCTGGTACACGTTAACTCATTGACATGATTTGTTAAATGTGTTAGCCATTGTCAAGATGTCGTCTAAACGCACCCACAAATTTTCGACTTTTGTGAAATCTCACAAAGAAGAGAACAAACTGTCCATTTTTAAAGTTGAGAGGCACGAACAAAAGTCATTTAAGTTGCAGTAATAAGCCCTTCTTTATGGAATTAATAAAATATTTGACTATTATTCAAGTGACAGTATATTTCTGGTTCGTAATCGCGATACCACGCCGTACGTCGTGGGGTGGGATAGAAGCTCTCGCAAAGTCTAACATGAATGGCTCGCCACCCTTCGAGAGAACACAAGAACAAACAAGAATCCCGGGGGGACTCCAACATGAAAAGGGGTGGGGATGCTCGACGGCGATTTTTTAAAAAAAAAAAAACTAAAAGACACTAATCTGGGTGTGGCTCAAGCCTTTATTTTGACCCCTTAAGGATACCAACGGACTAAAAATATAATTTTTATTTGTATATTTCTTCACCCTAAGCGAAACCAATAATCCGAAATTTACACCCCTAAGCGAGACGACGAGTATCCCCGCCCCTTTCCTATGAGAGTCCCCCCCCGGGGACGAGTAAAGCAAATCCAAGGCTAAGGATGTTTGGTTCGAGTTATCAGGAGACTCGAGAAATAGGAATTTCACTGTAGCTAGTAATTTGCTTGTACTTGCTTGTGCTTTACCAGACACTGTTTATTGTATATCGTTGCAAGCGGTAATTATATTCCACCGAAAGATCGACCTGTGACTTCGTTTGGCTGGTAGGAGGGTCTCAATGGGGTTAACCGTTAGCCGTAAAACGGCCAAAGATTTAGCCGTTAGGCGTAAAAATTGGAAAATTTAACCGTTAGCCGTAAAATATGTTCACTGTAAAAATCGGTCAGTAATTATAAATATACCAAACTAGTTCACTTTATCGTCCTAGAATGGTCCTAAGACCCAAAATATGTTTTTCAATAATTAATGGAAATTAATTTTTAACTTTTTTAAAACAATGGAAATTAATTTTTTTACTTCTGTTAACCGCAATGGAAATAATTTAACTGTTAGCCGTAAAAAAAGCCAAAATTTTAACCGTTAAACACCACCCCATTAAGACCCTCTTGTACTTGCACGCACTGGCGTTGTCTTGCGATGACTTGGGTCACTTTGATCGAGATCTAATTTGTTCGCAAATGTGAAGTGCCCACAAGTTTTCATCGTTTGGCTACCCAGCGCAAGATATGCTGTGAGCGTACGTTAAAACATTTTCGTGATTAAAATTAATGAGCTGTGCAAAAGCATCCTCTCCACTCCTTTTAATAATATTCATTATTGAGTTTCAGTTATTTTTAGTCACATGAGTAATGCAGACTGAGAGAATAGGCCGCACATGCTTGTCTCTATTTCTATTCCGAAACAATCCAGATTTCCAGTCTCGGCTCAAGTTTGCCTTTTAATTTGCAAGTTTTATATATCAGTTCCTTCAACGTTGTCAATCATAATCATGTTCCCAATCCTCAGGGGAAGTCATTGTTCAGCTCATTCACCAGTTCATCGGCTTCTTGTTCAGCCAGATCAAGCTTATTATCTTCTTTTCCTCGTCCATTGGTCACCGTGACATCATACACCTGGTCAGTCCCAGCCGTCTTATCAGCAATGGCTTTATTAAACGGGTTGTTCGGGCCAGTTTGACCATGAAGTCGACGACGACGCCTCCACCCAATATCACTGCAACTGGTCAATTTTTTGATAAATTTAAGAAAAAAAGCTAAACCGTGATTTGTTACACCTTATTACATGAAATTTTCGCGACACGTTAATTTCGCGATTTTGAGGTGTGCATATTTCGCGACACTTAAATTTCGCGATTTTGCGAATTTTTTTTATTTTGAGTCACTTTAATTTCGCGTTTTTGAGTAAGACACAATTTACATTTTCTCGGCAATATAAAATAACATGCCCTTGAATTAAACAAAACACTTCAAAATAAAACGACTTAATCAAAGGAACGATAACATCAAAATTACCAAAAAAGCAAGGGCGGGACTAAATGTCGGCAATAGCAACAACAGAGCAGTTCCCACAATGTCTACAGGTAGGTCATACTTGTACGTGCATGAGTTATTGTTCCTGAGTCAATTGACGACAACATTCATTTACATTGGAAATTCCTTCCTTCAGTGGTACTAAACCTACTTTTTCTTGATTATTGACATGGATAATGTGAGTCACTTAATTTTCGCGTCATGTTATGTTCGCGACACTCAAAGCACGCTCAAATCAGTTCAGTTCGCGCCTAGAACTACTATAAAGTACCTTATTACATGAAATTTTCGCGTCACTTTAATTTCGCAATTTTTTGGAATCGCAAAATTCGCGAAATTAACGTGTCACGAAAATTTTATATAATAAGGTACTTCATAGTAGTTCTAGGCGCGAACTGAACTGATTTGAGCGTGCTTTGTCAAAGTGAAACGCTCCGCGCCCGAGCTGAACTGCAAAACTAAACCCCACTCTTTTGACAAAATAAAGCGAATTTTTTTGTTATATTATAAAAATAGGGAAAATGCATCTACCGTCGTATCCCTAATTCCATTTGTGCAACGAACGCTGAATAACATCATCTTTACTGTAAAATGCTCAAAGCCTTCGAATATAATAGGTAAAGTATTTATACTGATTTCTGCTTATTACTTTGCTATCAGTTAACATGTGACAATTCAATGAGCAAAGAAATTCCTTTTCTCTCATTTCTTGCCATTTACCACTTCGGGATTTCGAAAAAGTGGTCGGTGAGGGTCGCAACGAGAGCTGGCCCCGGTGTTCAAACGAGATAGCGCTATCCCCGAATGAAACACTGTCCATTGCATAGCGTAGTATATTTTGTCAACACACTTATCCACCCTTTGATAGAGGCGCGGTGGCCTAATATTTATGGTTAGTGTAGTCTTAGTGCGCTGGACTCCAGATCGAGCGGTCCAGGTTCGAGCCTTGGCCGGGGTCCTTGTGTTGTGTTCTTGGGCAAGACACTTTACTCTCATAATGCCTCTCCCGACCCAGGTGTATGAAAGGGTACGGTACCGGCGAATTTACTGCTGCAGCTGGGGGTTACCCTGCAATGGACTAGAATCCCATCCACGAGAGAGTAGAAATACTCCGAGTCGCATCAGTCATGCTACGAAAATCTGGATAAGCTCCGGCCTGATAAGCCACAAGGCTCGAACGCAGACTTTACCTATCCACCCTTTGAACAACCGCGGCCTGGTCGTTTACGAGAATGGGCTCTCGTAAGCGAGCGCACGCTGAAACAACAGAGAATGCTGGTTTACTAGAGCTTTTAACATAGAGATTTCAAGCCTGCGAGCAGGCTCTCTATTTGGGGGCAAAGTGAATTGAATTCGGGCGCAACGTGAATTGAACTCGGCACTCGCGGGATCGCGACTACGGCGCTCGAAGAGTTCAATTCACGTTGCCCCCGAATAGAGAGCCTGCTCGCAGGCTAAGAGCTTTCTACCTCAGTCAGTCAGCGTAACACCCTTTCTCCAGTCGTGTTTGGGACTTACCAACTGATCTTTTCCTTTATTTGTTAAGCTCTGGTAAGTGACCAGTTGAGGATTCTCATTCATTTTAGTCAACACTTTATCAAAAGTATACACAATATGGTCATTTTACGGTACTATAAAATGTAGCTAATAATGTTAGCTGATAAAGATCCCCGAATTAAAAGTTCAAGACAATGTACTGGTCGCGGTCTCTTACTGGAGCGGTCGCCTAAGAGAGCTTTATATTCAGCTGTGTATGGTTTCATGTTGGTTCAATTCCGACGGATGGCGAGTACTTTCACCCTACTCCCCATGATAATAGCAATACATTTGTTACAATCTCGTTCCCAGAGCCTGCGTTACCCTTGAGCAGCGGTCGGGAAACACAACGGGGTAGGTACTTCATATATGGTAATTATAATGTACCCAAATGTGGTGTTTATAATGTACTTGAGATACTCTATGGTAATTATAATGTACCCAAATGTGGTGTTTATAATGTACTTGAGATACTCTGCTTACTCGAGATTCTTTGCTTACTCGAGATACTTTGTTTACTTGAGGTGCTTGGCTTTCTTGAGGTGCTTGACTTTCTTGAGATGCTTGGGTTACTTGAGGTGCTTGGCTGTCTTGAGGTGCTTGGCTGACTTTAGGTGCTTGGGTTACTTGAGGTGCTTGGGTTACTTGAGGTGCTCGACGTACTCGAGGTGCTTGGCTGACTTGAGGTGCTTGGGTTACTTGAGGTGCTTGGCTGACTTTAGGTGCTTGGGTTACTTGAGGTGCTTGGGTTACTTGAGGTGCTTGACGTACTCGAGGTGCTTGGCTGACTTCAGGTGCTTGGGTTACTTGAGGTGCTTGGCTGACTTGTGGTGCTTGGGTTACTTGAGGTGCTTGGGTTACTTGAGGTGCTTGGCTGTCTTGAGGTGCTTGGGTTACTTGAGGTGCTTGACGTACTCGAGGTGCTTGGCTGACTTGAGGTGCTTGGGTTACTTGAGGTGCTTGACGTACTCGAGGTGCTTGGCTGACTTCAGGTGCTTGGGTTACTTGAGGTGCTTGGCTTACTTGTGGTGCTTGAGTTACTTGAGGTGCTTGGGTTACTTGAGGTGCTTGGCTGTCTTGAGGTGCTTTGGTTACTTGAGGTGCTTGGGTTACTTGAGGTGCTTGGCTGACTTGTGGTGCTTGGGTTACTTGAGGTGCTTGGGTTACTTGAGGTGCTTGGCTGTCTTGAGGTGCTTGGGTTACTTGAGGTGCTTGACGTACTCGAGGTGCTTGGCTGACTTCAGGTGCTTGGGTTACTTGAGGTGCTTGGCTTACTTGTGGTGCTTGAGTTACTTGAGGTGCTTGGGTTACTTGAGGTGCTTGGCTGTCTTGAGGTGCTTTGGTTACTTGAGGTGCTTGGGTTACTTGAGGTGCTTGGCTGACTTGTGGTGCTTGGGTTACTTGAGGTGCTTGGGTTACTTGAGGTGCTTGGCTGTCTTGAGGTGCTTGGGTTACTTGAGGTGCTTGACGTACTCGAGGTGCTTGGCTGACTTCAGGTGCTTGGGTTACTTGAGGTGCTTGGCTTACTTGTGGTGCTTGAGTTACTTGAGGTGCTTGGGTTACTTGAGGTGCTTGGCTGTCTTGAGGTGCTTTGGTTACTTGAGGTGCTTGGGTAACTTGAGGTGCTTGGCTTTCTTGAGGTGCTTGACTTTCTTGAGATGCTTGGGTTACTTGAGGTGCTTGGGTTACTTGAGGTGCTTGGCTGTCTTGAGGTGTTTGGGTTACTTGAGGTGCTTGGGTTACTTGAGGTGCTTGGGTTACTTGAGGTGCTTGGGTTACTTGAGGTGCTTGGGTTACTTGAGGTTCTTGGGTTACTTGAGGTGCTTGGCTGACTTGAGGTGCTTGGGTTACTTGAGGTGCTTGGGTTACTTGAGGTGTTTGGCTGACTTTAGGTGCTTGGGTTACTTGAGGTGCTTGGGTTACTTGAGGTGCTTGACGTACTCGAGGTGCTTGGCTGACTTCAGATGCTTGGGTTACTTGAGGTGCTTGGCTGACTTGTGGTGCTTGGGTTACTTGAGGTGCTTGGCTGACTTGTGGTGCTTTGGGTTACTTGAGGTGCTTGGCTGACTTGTGGTGCTTGGGTTACTTGAGGTGCTTGGGTTACTTTAGGTGCTTGGCTTTCTTGAGGTGCTTGACTTACTTGAGATGCTTGGGTTACTTGAGGTGCTTGGCTTACTTGAGGTGCTTGGTTTACTTGAGGTGCTTGGCTGACTTGAGGTGCTTGGGTTACTTCAGGTGTTTGGCTGACTCGATAAAGCACGCGCGTGACGTATGCAGCGTGCTTTATGGAACTATAATGAGTTCGAATTGACCAATCACAGCGCGCGCATTTCCTCGACCATTTAAAAAGATAAATCAACAATATTATAAAATGCTATATTTCTTATTTTTTTTAATACAAAATTAATTGTCACTTTGATAGTAACATTCAAATTTTTGGCTTTTCGATTAATGTATTCAGCTTTACAGAAACTTGTGACTCTCTTTTTCTGCTTACTGTATAATTGCTTTCTTTGCAAATTTTCAAGTTAACAAGTTGTTTCAGAACAAACCAGTTATATTTTCTAGCGATCGCGGCACTGTGGTTTCTCCTAGAAGCGACAATACGCTGTATAATTAACACGTCTCGTACGTGGTCCATGGTCACCGGAAGAATGTCTTGGGAGGCCGAGAACTCAGCGCTCCTTCTCTCGCGCTCTCTTTTCTGTTGGATGTTATTATTTTTTCAATCACGCCTTCTCATTATCCTTTCATTGGGGTTCCCACATTTTACGCATTTGCATTGAAACCCACACTTTTGCTTAACACGTCAACAGGGGCACTTGGATTTCCTAATACCATCCTTGCACGCTACGAACTCTGGCAATTCTTTTGATTTGTTTTGCCCACATTTGCAAGACACGTTTGAAACATGTTCAGGGATACTTGTTTCAAAAACAGTAGAAATGTCCAGTTCAGCTGAACAGTTTTTGCACCCTTTACATCTGCAATCTGTTACGTTGTACTTGAATGGCCTGCAACATTTCATGGACCACGGGTTTGTCCCTTGCTGTCCTTGACGCATGATGCCTTTTCCCCGTGGGGCGTTTTTTTTCCACAGGAACACGATTTACAGTTTGATTTTGGGTTAAGCCTTTGATAAGAAGGGTTTTGTATATTAATATATTAAACATCAAGGCCTGCAAGTTCTTTTTTTGTATAATTTGTTTAGTCTTTAGTCCGTTCTATTTATTTAAAAAAATTAACCAGGTTTCTCCCAATTCGTGGTGGACAAATCACGTGGTCAAACTGACTTACAGTCGTGGTTTTTCTGAACTGCTTCACAAGATCATTTACATATTTTGCCTTGTGAGAATCAACCTGGATACTGTTGAGGGGTCTGTTGATGCTTGGAATGTGGAATAAAACTAAAGCCAGTGGTAGAAAAAGAAGAAAAGGAAAAGTGTCTCCATTCTCCTAAGTATGCCTCTTCGTTTGCACGCACTTTTCATGACGTTAACTTCTGATATACTGTGGCACGCCAATAATGAAAAGTGGGCGGGAGGGATGATGTCTGCGTCAAATGAGTAATTGTTTATGTATTTCTTTGCCGATTATATGAAAATATATTGAGCGATTACCGCGCATAAAAGCTACACCATCAACTACTGGTTTATTAGAAAAAAATCATGTTCAGTCTAGTTGGTCATTTATATTGTTGTTATGCCGTTTTCGCTTTAAATGTTGAAGGATCAAGCCTAAAACACAATTAGGCTTTTCGTCTGATTAGCCCATACGTATAAGCCATTGTGTCAGCAGGACACATGTCTGCGACAAGGAAGCGGAAGTTAAGTAATTCTCACTACTCACGTGCCATGCATTAAACCTGAACACCCAGACACAAAGAAAATATTCTTAGCTACTTTCGTAACATCACCAAGAGACAGTTGGTGTCTTTTAATGTAACGGTTGGCGCGCATCTGTCTTTGGGTGTTGTCTCAAAGATTAATTTAAACTCTTCATTTCATCTTACCGCCCCCTCCCACCCCACCCCACCGTGTCCGTAGCCAAACAAAACACACCTATATACAGTTGATAAGCGACTACCTATCCTTCTCTACATTTATCAGTTCACTTGTCTTTTTTCTTTATTAGCTGCTTTTACACCCGTGTGTTGCAGTGTTTGAAGTTGCCTTTCACAGTAACAGAATACCAAAGTCTGTGCAAAGCAATTTGCTTTCGACCCGACTACATTTAAAGTTGAAGAAAATTTAATGACTTTTCAAGGACTTTGACATAAATTCAAGTACTTTTCAAGTTAAAATGGAATTCAAGGACTTTTCAAGGACTCCCCCTAAAATTCAAGGACTTTTCAAGACTGTGCGAACCCCGTCTAGTTACACTGCACTTTTCAGTCGTACTGTACACACCTTAACTAGATTAAAGTTGAACGACACACGCATTTATTTTACTTTTGACGTTTTTATTAAGCGACCAGAAAAGCAGATGGATAATTTCAACTCAAGATGATTCATATAATATCATATTTCTCGCTTCACACATATTTGTTTTCAAATTTCAATCAACAAGGTCGTCAGAGTATAAATTTCAAATTATTTCTTCTTTGCCCTTGTTGATCTCTTTCCTGAAAATATGAAAATATTTAGAGTTAACTGGATAGCAAGACAGGACATGCCATTATTTGTGGGGCAAGGGAAGGGATAGGGGCGGCCGAGCATGTGTGATATACATACAAGTTTAGACTATTTTGTTTTCATTTTTTCTTAAACCAAAATAAAACTTAAACGGTTTTCCAAAACCAATATATAGTACCAATTACCGATAAATATAATTTTATTGAACACCATAGAGGTATAGCAACAACTGACAACACCTCAGCAAAATGTTAATTCAACTGATCTGTATGCGTATTATTTTTGCGCGCTGAATGACTAAGGTGTAATGAGAATGTTTAATCAGACACACTGAAACGAATGTTTTATCCTTTGGTAAGCGTTAAATCTATGTCATTCATAAAGCATAAAAAAGCCTACCTTCGATGATCCCTTGGTGAATTCCATCCATTAGGGATGCGACGTGATCTCGACCACCTGACAAAATGCAACAAATATATGGAAAACACTTAGGCCAGCTCCACTATTTTGGAGACATAAACAATGTAATTTTGAGAATAAACTTTGCACTCAATTGTAAAAGTGATATAGAATTCATTTTTATGTCAAAGCACATGCCGACAGTTTTTTGAATTTCTACAAAAATGCAAACTAAATCTAGCTATTTTTTATTCGATTTACACATCTTTAAATGAAATACAAGTAGTGACAAGCACATTATTACCTTTCTTTCGTTTCTTCTCTGGCCCTTCATCAACTGCTTGTTCTTGTTCTGCTTAAAACATTAACAGTTTAAGTTATTCAGTGTTTTATGATCGCCTAGCTTAAGCTCCAATGAGAAGAACATACTCAATAGGGTTTTAGAACCAGGTATTATTTAAAAAATGGCCACATACACCTGTACGAAATAACAATCAAAGGTTCTTTGAAAAACAAAATGAATCTATCTTTGTTCAATTTTACCAAGTGAAACAGCAGGGTATGGTGTTCATTAAAATTACATGTTCCACACAATAATATATGGAAAAAACATTTAATTTTCACAATGTTGTGCGGATTTTGAGCACAGAGACATAGGCATTTATGAGCTAGAGAACTTGAGTGCCTTAAACAAGAAAAGAAATCAATGACTGATTCATCACATGTAAAACGTAAAGTTCTCAAACGAGTGTACAACTATATGACGTATTTAGTTCGTCCTCGGGCATTCAAAGAACAACTGCTGTGACCGCCATGTTGGTGTAACAAACACAAGAATTTAGTTAAATTTCTTTTGTAAACTTAAGGTACATCGATATGGCAACTCTGATGTCAAGTGAATTCTCTCTATAAATGTCCAAGAACTAACTTTTGCATCATCCATTACAAACATATAAGTTTAAGGTATGAATGTTCTTTCTCACCTTCAGATGCTCGGCGTAATAATTCATCGTCGAACTTCTAAGAAAACAGATGTGTTATTATTATTATTATTATTATTATTATTATTATTATTATTATTATTATTATTATTATTATTATTATAATAATTATTATTATTATTATTATTATTATTATTATTAGTCCTAAAAGTCTTGCCGTTTTTAACTTATCTTCACAGAATTCAACATTCATAGCAAGCCTTTAAAGGCTGGCCCCCCTTAACTGAAGGTCTGGATCTGCCACGGGACAACTACCATATTCGTGGTTCAATCATGCACACTAAGATGGTTTCTATCTTACTGTTTTTCCTATTGTTTGTACTACTCAGAGGTGTTTCCAAATGCCTTTCAAATGCTGAAATGTTAGTATTCTCTTGAGAAACTCAATCGTTGTCTCCATTAAAGTTGAAATCTCGAGAAATGCCATATATAAAGTTAAACTGACAGGAAAAACTACTCCTGGGTGTATACATGCTAGTGTCCTTGCAAAGTCTTGATTGAATGACTGTTGTAAAGAACTCCATTTCTCTTTTTTTGTACATTTTTCATTCCCAATTTAATAATTTACCTCTTTTTCCAGGTCTTCCAGATCCATACTAGGTATATTACTTGCTTCATCTGACAAATAAGGAACGTGACAGTCAATTTTATTTGAATTTTAGCTGCTGTAAGTTAACTTCAATATAATTAACAACAATTATAATTAATTGTTGTAAATGAATGCACTCAAACTTTCAATAAATTTGTGCTTACTGGTGGATGGTGGCCGTGATAGAGCTGTTGTCACTTGCTCCTTAAAACCAAACACATGTTAATGACTTAGCACAAGTTGACTGACAAGTAATAACCCTTGATCCTAAAAAGCCCAAACTGATCGATAACACAGGAAAACACAATATGTTACATGTAATTCTGTTCGTCTTTCATTAGGTGCAACAAATAAAGACAACATAATTGAAGTGTTATAGATCGTTAAAGCAACAGTGAGGAAGAAACTAATGGAAAAAGCAGAAGTTAAAGTCATCTCAAGCACAACCAATGTTATTAGTTTCTTAAGCACTAAATGAAAAACATAAATTAAAATAAGGTAACCAAACAATATTGAAATGCACACCTTTCTCATTCCTGAACATCCCGGCATAGCACTATTTGGATTGAGAAATGCTGTCAAAATAAAGTAGGCATATTTTGAACAAAGTCAACAAACATACTGACTGGTCAGTAATCTTAAATAAGAAAATACAATGTGTGGTTATTCTAATTTTCTAGGGGATCCTTTATTTCATTATTTATTGCAACAAAATATCCGACTGCTTCCCACTAGGTATACAGGCATTTATTGATGCTTTGTTTTCTAAGACTTTTAGCCAAAAAATGTCAGAAAGTCAAGCCAGAACATTTGAATAAAGTATAGAACAGGTGGAATTTCGGAGGGGGTGTATCCTGTGAGCAGAGTCTTCTAATCTACTCTGTTCGCAGGGTAGAAGGGGTGGGGTATCAAATTAAAAGCTCTTCCATGGCTGCATAATCATGATTTTCTCTAAAAGTGCAATTAACTAAAATTCCTGACAGAATTGTTTGTTTCCTGTTCTGTACGTTTTCTGCCTAGATGGGATTTTGGTTGTATCTCCCAGCAATTTCATGTTGCTTAAAATACAATCACTTAATGCATGTTTGTGTATAGAAGTATGTGGGATAAAAATTTTTACATTTAGGATGGCCAAATTATTATTCTCCGATGTATTATTCTCTATGTAATTTACATATAATTTATTAAGCCAATGTAGGATTATATTATTCAATCACTGAACATTTGATCTAAAGTATACATGTATGAATGTTGTTTACCAAGTACATTCCATAGTGACAAAAAGCCATTAGTTTTAATTTTTAATTAACAAATCTTGAAAGTACAATTAATGTATAGCTACATGCATGTAATCTTCAGGATTTTTCAATCAAATTGCACCAAAAGTGATCTCATATAACTTTTACATATGGATGCATGGACAAATGTTATTTGAAAGGCAATGTATTAAATTGTTTTTTATCATGGCAATGACCTTATGAAAGTTGCATGCTTACCTTGATCCATTTTTTGCAGCTGATCGTCTGATAGTTGCCTTCTTTGAATGTGTATGCAGCCGGAGGTCTGTCCAATTCCTGGGAACGTAAGCCTGCTAACACAGCCTCGCTTCGTAGATGTAACAAATAGTTTTAAGGCTTGTTCTCTTTCTGGCACTCCAATGAATTTCAAAGCATCATTAACTTTGAAACCAAATACGTCACCACACTTGCATTTTGATTTAATGCAAGTCTTTGAGAGGAAGAAGTTTTTTGCCTGAAATTTAATGCAACCCAAAAAGGTTTCAATTTAACAAGTGTTAAGAAACATGCACTTGAGAGGGCCATTATGTAATATTCTAGATGAATAAATTAATAAATAAATAACTTTATTACCGTGTCTAAAATGTTTAGCTGAGGGGAAAAGTCCCCTCTACTAATTGTGGGCACCTACTTAAAAAAACTAAAACATAATTACAACTATTGCAGTAATATTCAAAGTTAATATAAGTTAGTTGAACATTATTTTGATGAACATTTGATGAACCCTATTGTTTCAGTTATGTAATACATACACCCATGTATAGTCAGGTTAAAAGAATGTACATGGAGAATCATGCAGTACATGATTGCAGTATCAGTACTAATTTTAATACAAGGTAAGTTTCTAATTGAACAATATAGATACCTAAATTAAAAAACCAAGTACATGATAGCAATTCTGTCAGTGATGAATGGAAATTTACTATGTTGTTAAAACAAGCACCTCGTGTGGTTTTGCTGAGCATTGCTCGGCAATTTGCTCAATCAAAGAGACAAACTCTTCAACCTCCTCGGCACTGTATGTTTCTTTGGTTGACCCGGACTCCCCAGCATCTAGCAGATGACACACACTTGGGAGGATTGTTTCACTGAAATATTTCATCACCAAAGTGAAATATTCTTCTAAGTGTAGCTTTTCCAAAATCTATAAGACAGAAACTGAGTAGGCTGCTGAGCTCACTCACACCCTTTAGACAACAACCTATGATACGTAACAGTGGTAATGGCGTACCCAGCCTATAGGCTAGAACTCTAGGGCATACAAACGTTTCAGCAATCGTATTTTCTTCCGTTCTGGAGCTTTTTTCAAGGTAGAATGAAAAGCAATATTTACTGGTATCTCTACCCTTTCGCGATAATTTCAAGGCGCATTGCGCAAGTGAAAACTCTGGATTCATGCAAGCATATACATACATACATAGACTCTATTTTCTCTCAAATTTTAGAGTAGCTTATAATGTACTGAATATAAGTAGCTAATATCTTCGATAAATTAAAAAAAATACACTAAAATACGTTACAAAAATTGAAGAAACTAGAATCTACAGATAAATAGCGGAAAAAGAACCAATAAATAAGCAAAATATGTCTAAACAAAAGTCATTCCCTGAATGTTGCTTTTGAACTCTGTAAAGTCACTTGTTCTAATACAGTTAAGTACCGCATTCCATTGTTTAGCTGAGAAATATGAAAAAGAACTAAGGCCAAAACTCGTTGTCCTTGGCTTACAAAGGGACAAAATGTTATTGCCACGTAGATCGCAACAGGAAGACCGAAGTGAAAACATATTTTTCATGTAAGCTGGAGAATGGGGGGAAACCGGCTTTTGTATTATAACATCAGGAAATTTTGAATGCGTTCATTGGCTAATGTTAGGTGGATGCGAGTCAGGTGGATGAGACTTTCTTGAGAAGACTGCTTGTATGGGGACAAGTAATCCACAACTATGAATCCAAGGAATCTTTTATTTAGTGCTTCAAGCTTGTCCGCATCGGGCGCGCAACAAAAATGCCAGACAGAGGAGCAATAGTAGAAATGCGGTAAAATGCACGCCTTGTAAAGCTTGAGTGGGGTGCCCCTAGGTATAAGTTGTCAAAAATGCAGCTTAACATGTAATTGATGTACAATGATATGTGACGTTAAAGAAAAGCTCGTTTATATATATGACTGGATTTTTGGAAACGTGGTCTCCGGCTGAAGCAAAGCTTTTTCACCTGACTTGCCTTGATTGACTGATAAAGCCTGTGATTTTCCTGGTAGAGTGCCAGGAAGGGCTGTGTGTTGTTGACCCGCTTTTCAAAAATCCAGTCATATATAAATAAGTGAAAAAAAGTGCATTGCTTTGTTGTGAAATCTTAGACATTTATAGTCTAGTCCCTGGACTTTCCATTCCGAGCGCCCTTTATAGGGGTTGAACCCAGGCGCGCAAAGAGACAGTAAAGGAAAATTTGCATGCGCAAGGGAGAGTTCAGGGACTGGAAAAAGACTTTATGTGCTGCCAAAGCTATTAAAATCTCAATATAGTAAAAAAAAGAAGGCCTTTTCAAGAGTTTGTATCTAAAATAAAGTAACCCATGGAAGCAAACACTCTGCTGTATCCTCGAAATTACGTCTACAACTGTTTGGTCAGTTTCAAGAGAAAAAGAACCTACCGAGGCAAAAAAAAGGCTACGGGCCTATCGTTGCGCTTTTGAAGGAAATATTAAAATCATTTTGTAGAGTGAGTTATATAGACAATTTTGAAATGAAACCTGCAGGTACTAAACTTTAAAGCTTTAAAACTCAAAAGCTTATTTGATAGAGTATGAACAAAATCAAAATCTGTCGTCTGTCGGTTTTAAAAATATGGAGCACCTCAAGTACATAAAGGACCTCAAGTAAGCCATGCACCTCAAGTAACCCAAGCACCTCAAGTCAGCCAAGCACCTCAAGTACCCCAAGCACCTCAAGTCAGTCAAGCACCTTGAGTAAGTCAAGCACCTCAAGTAACCCAAGCACCTCAAGTAACCCAAGCACCTCAAGTATCCCAAGCACCTCAAGTAACCCAAGCATCTCAAGTAAGTCAAGCACCTCAAGTAAGCCAAGCACCTCAAGTAACCCAAGCACCTGAAGTCAGCCAAGCACCTCGAGTACGTCGAGCACCTCAAGTAACCCAAGCACCTCAAGTAAGCCAAGCACCTCAAGTAACCCAAGCACCTCAAGTAACCCAAGTACCTGAAGTCAGCCAAGCACCTCAAGTAACCCAAGCACCTGAAGTCAGCCAAGCACCTCGAGTACGTCGAGCACCTCAAGTAACCCAAGCACCTCAAGTAACCCAAGCACCTCAAGTAACCCAAGCAGCTCAAGTCAGCCAAGCACCTCAAGTAACCCAAGCACCTGAAGTCAGCCAAGCACCTCGAGTACGTCGAGCACCTCAAGTAACCCAAGCACCTCAAGTAAGCCAAGCACCTCAAGTAAGCCAAGCACCTCAAGTAAGCCAAGCACCTCAAGTAACCCAAGCACCTGAAGTCAGCCAAGCACCTCAAGTAACCCAAGCACCTGAAGTCAGCCAAGCACCTCAAGTAAGCTAAGCACCTCAAGTAACCCAAGCACCTCAAGTAAGCCAAGCACCTCAAGTAAGCCAAGCACCTCAAGTAACCCAAGCACCTCAAGTAACCCAAGCACCTGAAGTCAGCCAAGCACCTCAAGTAACCCAAGCACCTGAAGTCAGCCAAGCACCTCGAGTACGTCGAGCACCTCAAGTAACCCAAGCACCTAAAATCAGCCAAGCACCTCAAGACAGCCAAGCACCTCAAGTAACCCAAGCACCTCAAGTAGCCCAAGCACCTAAAGTCAGCCAAGCACCTCAAGACAGCCAAGCACCTCAAGTAACCCAAGCACCTAAAGTCAGCCAAGCACCTCAAGACAGCCAAGCACCTCAAGTAACCCAAGCACCTCAAGAAACCCAAGCACCTCAAGAAACCTAAGCACCTCAAGTAACCCAAGCACCTCAAGTCAGCCAAGCACCTCAAGTAACACAAGCACCTGAAGTCAGCCAAGCACCTCGAGTAAGTCAAGCACCTCAAGTAACCCAAGCACCTAAAGTCAGCCAAGCACCTCAAGACAGCCAAGCACCTCAAGTAACCCAAGCACCTCAAGAAACCCAAGCACCTCAAGTCAGCCAAGCACCTCAAGTAACACAAGCACCTGAAGTCAGCCAAGCACCTCGAGTAAGTCAAGAACCTCAAGTAACCCAAGCACCTCAAGTAACCCAAGCACCTAAAGTCAGCCAAGCACCTCAAGTAACCCAAGCACCTAAAGTCAGCCAAGCACCTCAAGACAGCCAAGCACCTCAAGACAGCCAAGCACCTCAAGTAACCCAAGCACCTAAAGTCAGCCAAGCACCTCAAGTAACCCAAGCACCTAAAGTCAGCCAAGCACCTCAAGACAGCCAAGCACCTAAAGTCAGCCAAGCACCTCAAGTAACCCAAGCACCTCAAGTCAGCCAAGCACCTCAAGTAACACAAGCATCTCAAGTAATCAAAGCACCTAAAGTCAGCCAAGCACCTCAAGTAACCCAAGCACCTCAAGTCAGCCAAGCACCTCAAGTAATCAAAGAATCTCGAGTAAGTAAAGAATCTAAAGAATCTCGAGTAAGCAAAGAACCTCGAGTAAGCAGAGTATCTCAAGTACATTATAAACACCACATTTGGGTACATTATAATTACCATATATGAAGTACCTACCCACAACGGCTCTGGACGAATCCAAAACCGGAATCAGGAAATTCTGGTTCCGGTTTGATTTTTGCGTGCGCAGGAAATTGTGGCGAAACGAAAAAAAAATAGAGACAATGTATGAACGGCTTGCGTACACGTCAATTATATCAAGCTTTATTAGGGTATTCAGGGTAAAAAAATCGAAAATCGACTCACAGATTCGGATACACTTTGATGATTCATCGGACTGTAAAGACTCATAACTACATCGTCAACACTGCAAAAATAAGGAAAAAACAAAACGTCATTACTAGAACTTGTGTGCATTGGAGCGCTTTTCCAAGAAACTTGTAAAACCAAAGCGTATTAGATTGGGCAAGCCAAATGGTAAGTGATTTTGGCATTGCTGAGCACTTTTGTCCCGAACAGCATAATTCTAAAGCTGACGCTATAAACAAATGACCTTCCCAACGTAAAACATTGATTTTTTTTCACCGTTACCTAGCGTGCATTGCACATCAAGCATTCTGCGATTTTTAAGGGTGTGGGGGGGGATACCGACAGCAAATATTTGATACCCTCGATTACTAGTCTCCATCAAAGCCGTTTTTTGGATGTCACGCGACGCTTTCGTTCTTTTTGAGGGGAGCGTTTCGTGACTTTCCGCCAACCCCTTCAAAAAAAAAAAAACGGCTGCGAAGGAGACTACTCGACAATGGGTTAACTATTGGCATTCGCTCCACTGTGATGTAAAGATAAACGTACGGTGGCTATTTACCTTTCTTAACAAATCACACACGAGTGCCTGTTTTCTGGACCAATAGGAGACCTATACAAAGTGCGACCAGTGCGCTTCTTCAGCAACTGAATATTTTATATGAACAATAAACAATCTCGGAAATAAGTGGCTGCATTTTAAGCTAAGGAAATGGCTCACAATCAGTCAAAGAGTGGGTGAATGCGTGGTCGCACAGTCTGATACAAACACGTTGCTCAACCAATCAAAACACGCGTTTCATTAGTTTTTATATTTCATTTTAGGTCCGATATTACGCTCAAGCCCTGGCCCCTCGCGGGATCACCGTGAACGTCATCATCCCTGGCTTCATCTTGTCCGACGCGTGGCATCACTTGACAGCAGGTATGGGCGGTGTTGAAAGCGAGGCTGTAAAGCAAAGATCCAGGGAACTCCCATGATGCGATTCGGGGAAGGTCGCGAGTTTGGTCACGTGGTTTCTTTCCTGTGCTCACCTAAGGCTTCGTTCATCACAGGGGTGTCCTTGCCAGTGGATGGAGGGCTCCATCTCCAGTAATTTCATTGGCTACCTTAGGGCCGATTAAGACGGTACAACATTATTGCATGCTAAAAGCTAACGACAAGTATACCTCGTAAATTGTTTCGTTAAAATCATACTTACAACTTGCGATTATCGTGCGCGACACGAACAATATCTTGGGATTTTGAAACATGTTTTAAAACCCTAAGACAATGGCCGTTTTCACACTAGAAGACCGACAAATCGTCTAGGCGGACAAGTTGTCTGACGATTTGTTCGTCTAGTGTGAAAACTAGACGAACAAGTCGTCTTCTTTTATAGACGTCTTTAATTCATATCAAGACAGGCAATTACAAACATAGATTTCAACGGAAAGGGGCCTGGCACCAGCACTGGCCGCCTCGGGCTTGGTTACATTGCATGTGTAAACAAGCTACAAATCAGGTTAAATCTCATATGAAGCAAACTTAAACCGTTTGTACTTCCGTCGTTACTTATCTAGAGTGATTGCAGTATTATCGAAACCTTCAGTGCTCAAAGTGGCCTTGAACTAGGCATGAATCTTCCTGAAGACATTCTTGCGTTTGCAGATGTTTAAGAGCCAACATTTCTAAAGTAAGAAAAAGGCGCAAAATTCATCTCTATTCGATTCTCATTTGAATACACTTGCCGATAGACTTTTTCTTGTCACTTTTTTAACGCTCTCGTGCGAACAGTTCGTGGTTGCCGACATTCTAATTACTCACAAACCAACACCCTTTTTGCTATTGCCACTTCCTTTTATTAAAGGTAACAAAACGACTATATATTTGTTCGTCTAGTGTGAATTTAAAACGGCTCTTAGACGACTTGTTCGTCTTGACGACCAAGTCGTCCTCGAAAAATCGTCTTCCTAGACGGACAGATCGACGGACACATCCAGACGACTTGTACGTCCAAAATCGTGTCCGTCCCGTTTTAAGACTAAGACGACTTGTCCGTCTCAGACGATTTGTCCGTCTAGACGATTTGTCCGTCTCTAGTGTGAAACGGCCAATCATAGCGTCAGAAAATATGATTAAAGTTGTGTACGATGTTTTCATGAAGCGAGCAGCACGCGCAAGAAAAGTTGCATGCCACGAAGTTGTACCGTCTAAATCGACCTAGACTTGCTCCAATACGCTCGGTTTTTTCTTTGTTTCAATAGAGTTACCATATTTCATCGATTAAACGCCCTGGTGGAACCGGCGTTTACTTGACTCCTGCAGTTTACTTGAGACCGGTGTTCATTATGCAAGGGTTTTTATGCATTATTTTTGAAAAACATGTATCTGGCTAATGCACCTACAGTTTATTATACCTCAAATAAATACCTGAGGGGGCTATTTTCAAGTCCACCTTGGGGACCCGGCGTTTATTCGGTACGCGGTGTTTAATCGAGAAAATACGGTATTTGAATGGGTCGTTTACAAAAAAAGTAATACAAAATCGCGCGTTGAAATGGTCGCGGAATCTGTTTGTCCGTGCGTGTTGGCGCGCGACGTGCACTAAAACCACGCCGCGATCAACCGCCATTTTGATTTTCAAGCCCGCGCGCGCCTCCCGTATCCGTCGGTCTCCTGCAAATCAAACGAGCGACTTGGAGCAAGCCTAAAATCGCCCGTTTAAAGACTGGTTTATCTTCGATATTTGCGCATTAAGTATCCTGATTAGAACTTTACCTGACTTTATAAGAATGTCATAGTTTTGAGAATGTAGCCAATTTCCTGTACAACTTTAAAGTAATAGAGATAAAAGACTGTAGTGCATCGTGATATTAATAACGCTGAATGTGCTCGGGAACTGTGTCTTCCATAAGTTAAACGATCGATATGCAGATCTAAGTATGCCATATAGTCGCCGCTGATTTTGCCGGCTGTTCATTCTCTCTATTTTAGTAAGAGATGTGGGCTCCACAAATTATTTCCGTTATATAAGGTTGCACAGTGAAGGTACCAAAGGGGTTTAGGGACCTAAAAAAAATGGGGATTCAGAGCCCCCCTCCAACTAACCAGAGAAGAACTGAGAATGGACATTTTTGTTCGAGCACCAAGGCAAATACGTAAGGGCTCCAGAGTCTCTTTTTTCAAGTGGAATTAATAAAATATTTGACTATTATTCACGTGACAATGTATTTCTTGTTCGTAATCGCGATTCCACGCCGTACGTCGTGAGGTCGGATAGAAGCTCTCGCAAAGTCTTACATGAATGGCTCGCCACCCTGCGACAGAACACAAGAACAAACAAGAATCCTGGGGGGACTCCAACATGAAAAGGGGGGGGGATGCTTGTCGGATGTTTTAAAAAGAACCCCTAAAAGAGACCAATCTGGGCGTGGCTAAAGCTCTTTTTGACCCCTAAAGTATATATTTGTATATCTTTTCACCCAGACACCTGGGTCGGGAGAGGCACTATGAGAGTTAAGTGTCTTGCCCAAGAACACAACACAAGGACCCCGGCCAAGGCTCGAACCCGGACCACTCGATCCGGAGTCTAGCGTACTAAGACTACACTAACCATAAATATTAGGCCACCGCGCCTAATATCCAGAATTTTCACCCCTAAGCGAGACAACGAGCATCCCCGCCCCTTTCAATTGGGACTCACCACCAGACATTGTTTATTGCATATAGTTGTGGGCGGGAATTATATTCCACTGTAAAATCGACCTGTGACTTCGTATGGCTGGTACTTGCACGCGCTTGCGTTGTGTTGCGATGACTTGGGTTCACTTTGATCGAGATCAAACTTGCACGTAAATCTGAAGTTCCCACAAGTTTTTCATCGTTAGGCTACCCAGCGCAAGATATGCTCTGAGTAATACACCGAATGCAAATATGGCGGACGACTCGGTCGTCACCTGGATCGAGCTGCATGAAAGCGAGGCTAGTGAGGCTTCGGTGTTTTGTTTTGACAATGTTTTCCTACAAAAGTCTTGCGTATTCGTCAATCTGTGTGTTTCTTTTCGCTGCACCTACGAGTTGCTGTGGTTCTGAATGCCACGATAAGCGATAGAAGTGTTCACCGTTTCCTCTAAGGGAAAAAAGTGGATCAATGCAATTCATTGAGACGAAAGAAAGAAGTTCACGATCGCCGCGGGAACTATTGAGGTTTTGTTCGCTACATTTCAGGTTAGAAGATCTTAGAAAATCGTTTAAAGGCCAAGCTTATGTGGTGTCTGGTGGTGTTCAAGCACGAGTTGCATGGCCAGTACCTTCCCCAAAGTAAAGAAAAGCTCTACTTCCAATACAAACTTTGTTCAAAAGAGGTTGTTTATGTCCGGCTTTGTTCGCGTCCGATATACTCGCACGGAATCGTACGAAACAAATACTAACCAAGTGAATGAAATTCAACTGCCCCGTAGTTAAAGCTAGTGAAAGTATTGAGCCAAATAAGAATGACTTGGAGCTAAATGTGATCGCTTACACATTTTCTAAGATCTTCTAACCTGAAATGTAATGAACTTTATAAAGTTCCTTCGGCGATCGTGACAGTCGTGAACTCCTTTCCTTCGCGATCGCCTGATTTCCCCTTAGAGGTGAAAGGGGAAACTCACAAAAGACTTTCTTTGCTGTGGAAGATTCTTTTCCCTTAATGTAGCATTAACGAACCCAAAAAATCGTAGGAAGGCCGAGATCGACCACGAAGCAAGGCTTTTCTGGGGAAGCTTGTCAAAACAAAACATCGAGGCCTAACTAGCCTCGTTCTCGTGCGACTCGTGCCAGGCACCGACCGAGTGGTCCGCCATATTTGCATTCGGTGTATACCTTCGATATAACCGCCGGTGCCATAATCATGAACTAAACTATATTCCACCACCCCCTCCCCGGGTATCGACACTGACTAATTAAAGGCTATTTATTTCCCAAAATAAATAATTTTATGCAGCTTGTGACGTATGCATCTCCCAGCTTCCCTCGTACAAGCACACGGGATATTCTTCATGTCCTTACATAGAATCGAGGCAACTGTATTCAATCCTCTTTTCGCTCGAGGTATCCAACGAGCGAGGAACATTTTCCCCTCCCCTCCACTCCCTTGTTTCGGTTACACTTATCAGTGGTATGGCGGTTTTTTCCCTTCACCTTTGCTGGGTCATTGTTATGTTAATAAACGACCACACCTGTGGCCAAAAGATCCCAAAATGGGTATTTTTGATTTGTCCCAGCAAACAGAGCTTAGCCAAAGCAACACACACTGGTGCTTCGATTGAGTAGTACCTTATTATAGGAATATAACGAAGCATTTTAACAATGCGAACAAAATTTACGCGTAATAAAATTAACGCGAATTTAAGAAAAGTTCTGGTTAGATGCTTATAGTAAACATGTTAACATAAATAAAATTAACGCGAATTTCTGAAATTCGCGTTAATAAGATGTACCGTTTATTTCCTATAATAAGGTAGTTAATTATGAAGGAACAAAGATGCATTAAGTACTACTAACGAGATAACAGTTGTTTGTTTTATAAACAAAATTGGTAAAAGTAGTCGTCGCTGATTATATCCTTCGTTTGTGAGTGACCTCAGGAAATACGTTAAATCATTTTCGTGATTAAAATTAATGAGCTGTCCAAAAGCATCCTCTCCACTCCTCTGAATAATATTCATTATTGAGTTTCAGTTATTTTTAGTCACCTGAGTAATGCAGACTGAGAGAATAGGCCGCGCATGCTTGTTTCTATTTCTATAAATCCGAAATAACCCAGGTTTCCAGTCTCGGCTCAAGTTTGTTTGCCTTTAATTTGCAAGTTGTATTAGTTCCTTCAACGTTGTCAGTCATAATCATGTTCCTGATCCTCAGTGGAAGTCATTGTTCAGCTCATTCAACAGCTCGTTGGTTTCTTGCTCAGTCAGATCCAGCTTATTCTCTCCTTTTTCTTGTCCATTCGTCACATCATACACCTGGTCAGTCCCAGCCGCCTTATCAGCAATGGCTTTATTAAACGGGTTGCTCGGGCCAGTTTGACCATGAAGTCGACGACGACGCCTCCATCCAAGATCACTGCAACTGGTCAATTTTTTGATAAATTTAAGAAAAAAGGCTAAACCGTGATTTGTTATACCTTATTACATGAAATTTTCGCGACACGTTAATTTCGCGATTTTTAGGTGTGCATATTTCGCGACACTTAAATTTCGCGATTTTGCGAATTTTTTTATTTTGAGTCACTTTAATTTCGCGTTTTTTAATTAAAACACAATTTACATTTTCTCGGCAATATAAAATAACATGCCCTTGAATTATAAAACGACTTCATCAAAACGATTTCAAAATAAAACGACTTCATCAAATAAAACGACTTTATCAAAGGAACGATAACATCAAAATTACAAATACGTGCATGAGTTATTGTTCCTGAGGCAATTGACGACAACATTCATTTACATTGAAAATTCCTTCCTTCAGTGGTACTAAACCTATTTTTTCTTGATTATTGACATGGATAATGTGAGTCACTTAATTTTCGCGTCATGTTATGTTCGCGACACTCAAAGCACGCTCAAATCAGTTCAGTTCGCGCCTAGAACTACTATAAAGTACCTTATTACATGAAATTTTCGCGTCACTTTAATTTCGCAATTTTTTGGAATCGCGAAATTCGCGAAATTAACGTGTCGCGAAAATTTCATGTAATAAGGTACTTTATAGTAGTTCTAGGCGCGAACTGAACTGATTTGAGCGTGCTTTGACAAAGTGAAACGCTCCGCCCCCGAGCTGAACTGCAAAACTAAACCCCACTCTTTTGACAAAATAAAGCGAATTTTTTTTTGTTATATTATAGAAATAGGGAAAATGCATCTACCGTCGTATCCCTAATTCCATTTGTGCGAAAAACGCTGAATAACATCATCTTTACTGTAAAATGCTCAAAGCCTTCGAATATAATAGGTTAAGTATTTATACTGATTTCTGCTTATTACTTTGCTATCAGTTAACATGTGACAATTCAATGAGCAAAGAAATTCCTTTTTTTTTTTCTTGCCATTTACCACTTCGGGATTTCGAAAAAAGTGGTCGGTGAGGGTCGCAACTAGAGCTGGTCCCAGTGTTCAAACCAGATAGCGCTATCCACCGAATGAAACACTGTCCATTGTATAGCGTAGTATATTTTGTCAACACACTTATCCACCCTTTGATAGAGGCGCGGTGGCCTAATATTTATGGTTAGTGTAGTCTTAGTGCGCTGGACTCCAGATCGAGCGGTCCAGGTTCGAGCCTTGGCCGGGGTCCTTGTGTTGTGTTCTTGGGCAAGACACTTTACTCTCATAATGCCTCTCCCGACCCAGGTGTATGAAAGGGTACCGGCGAATTTACTGCTGCAGCTGGGGGTTACCCTGCAATGGACTAGAATCCCATCCACGAGGGAGTAGAAATACTCCGAGTCGCATCAGTCATGCTACGAAAATCTGGATAAGCTCCGGCCTGATAAGCCACAAGGCTCGAACGCAGACTTTTCCTATCCACCCTTTGAACAACCGCGGCCTGGTCGTTTACGAGAATGGGCTCTCGTAAGCGAGCACACGCTGAAACAACAGAGAATGCTGGTTTACTAGAGCTTTTCACATAGAGATTTCGAGCCTGCGAGCAGGCTCTCTATTTGAGGGTAAAGTGAATTGAATTCGGGCGCAACGTGAATTGAACTCGGCACTCGCGGGATCGCGACTATGGCGCTCGAAGAGTTCAATTCACGTTGCCCCCGAATAGAGAGCCTGCTCGCAGGCTAAGAGATTTATACCTCAGTCAGTCAGCGTAACACCCTTTCTCCAGTCGTGTTTGGGAATTACCAACTGATCTTTTCCTTTATTTGTTAAGCTCTGGTAATTGACCAGTTGAGGATTCTCATTCATTTTAGTCAACACTTTATCAAAAGTATACATCACATATGGTCATTTTACGGTACTATAAAATGTAGCTAATAATGTTAGCTGATAAAGATCCCCGAATTAAAAGTTCAAGACAATGTACTGGTCGCGGTCTCTTACTGGAGCGGTCGCCTAAGAGAGCTTTATATTCAACTGTGTATGGTTTCATGTTGGTTCAATTCCGACGGATGGCGAGTACTTTCACCCTACTCCCCATGATAATAGCAATACATTTTTTACAATCTCGTTCCCAGAGCCTGCGTTACCCTTGAGCAGCGGTCGGGAAACACAACGGCTCTGGACGAATCCAAAACCGGAATCAGGAAATCCTGGTTCCGGTTTGATTTTCGCGTGCGCCGGAAATTGTGGCGAAACGAACAAGTTTTCAACAGCCAATCAGATTCGGTCGCCTTTGTGGCGGGCTTTCAGTTTAACCCTAGAGGTCCCGATCCCTGGCGCAGAACAGAAGGATCGCGGCCTCTGGGGACGAGATTGTGTTTTGAGTCAATAATTGCGCATGTGTGATTCTAACCTTTCGTGTAGTAAAGAAAGAATGATGCACACCACAAGGATAATCATATGAACACGTCTCATCCTGAAATTTGTCCTGTCAATAAAATATCTAATGTGAACACATTAACATTGGTGCGATCTGTGTTAGGCACAGAGAACTAAGAGATCGGAAAGTTGGATTTATACTCTAACCGCCTCTGAAAACGGAAAATGGTTCGAGAAATCGGGGGGGGTGAAATTGCAGTGTTCGAATGAGTCCAGGGGCGGATCTAGGGCGGGAGTGCAGGGGGGTGCGCAACCCTCACTGTATTTGTAAAGCTCCTGTCAGGCACCGCTGCACTACTTAATCCTGAAAAGGCTGAATAAGTCGAAGGCGTAATTTCACTAAATTTTAAAGTAAGAAACACAGTTCAGTACTTACAAAACAAGACACAACATTTGCTTTCCGACAAAGTAATGGCATTGACAATCAGTCAATCTCAGAGATCCACAATAAATACGACACAACAAAAATTGTTGGCATCGTTCGCCAAGAGTGGAAAAGCCCTTAGTTGTTCGTAAGTGTGTTGTTGTAGCTTAAGTCAATTGAATCTCTGCTTAGACGCGAAGTATAGTATGGGAAGCCATTTCTCTTGAGGGGCTGGTGTAGTTTTAAAAATAGTTCCGAGTTATAAAATGCCTGGTGTCACTCACCTAACTCCAAGTTTCAACGGTCGTTAATTTGTTTGATGCGAGCCACAGCAGATCAATCGAAGAAGTACGAAATATAAATGCTACCGACTTTATATACACTGACTGATCAGCCAATAGCACACAACAAGGGACGTTGTGGTTTCAAACAGGAAAAAGTTTCTTAATTGCACCTAATCAACTATTGTTCTTGTTCACGAGCTTTAACTGTGTTCTTGACAAAATACGCCGGTCTATTAGCGGAGAGCTGGAGCGAAACGCCATCACTATCAATGTCATTGACCAAGAATATTCGCGATAGTAAAACTCCACTTGATACTAAGTAAACTTGATGATAAAGGTGAACATGGGTAAATTGTATTTGTTAGCAACTTTTTTTTCTGAAACCTCTGGTGCGTTCGAGCCAATATATGAACAATACACCCTGGACTTTTTATGACCCGATTCAGCAAATGCACAACAACTTCAAGCTATGCGGTCAGCCAAATTTAAAGGATGAGCCCTTTAATCTTTAGCAATAAAGTGTTTTGATGATTTTTGTAACACATAGCCGTTTGTTTTGTGATGTTCCTAATTTCAAAAGATGAAAGCCCCCCCCCCCCCCCCCTACTGTGTGCAGTACGTTTCATTGTTATACTTGTCGGTGTGTGTTTGTTTCACTTAGCAATCCAAAAACATTTTCCGCGTTGTAAATTAAAAGAGCTTTTTCACGGATGGCGTAACTAAACAATTTTGCCTAAATATTTGAAGATCGTGGTTCGTAATCTACCGACTTATTTCTTCAGTCGGTGCTTTTTCTGTTTTATATTATTACCCCTTTGGTATATTCCTATTTTAGCTTTAATATTAGTATTTTGAGGTTTGCTTTGTTTTGAAGGCAATTTCGTGCATCGTCAAAAATGACTTCATGCGCGAAAGTTTCGCGGTCATTCATGTCGCCTGTCGCTATTTGGAGGCAATAAATTAGCTGAGAAACAGGGACGGCGGAGCCGGGGGGGGCTGGGGGGGGGGGGCTTTAGCCCCCCCAGAATTTCCGAAAAAATAAAGACTTATTAAGAGAAGAGTCTTTTAAGCCCCCCCCCCCCCCACTTCAAGTCTCAAGTCAGCCCCCCCCCCCCCCCCCCCCACTTGGAAAATTGCTCCGCCGTCCCTGAGAAAGATGTAATGTTCTGTCGTCACGAGTGTGGAACTGAAGCTTAAGAAAAAATCTGAGACCATGGTGGGAAACGAACCCGTGACCATTCGCACATCGGTTAATTAGATGTAAGTTTGGCCAATTTTTCTAGGTTCATATGCCAGAAGTGACGCACGCACATTAACCCATTGACGCCTGGATTTTTTCGGAGAAAATGCATTTCAGACATTTTTTATTTAATTTTTTCCCTTTTCCTTTTCCTTCTATTCTTATCTTTTTTTTTCTGCAGTTGTTGGCCTTCTACGGAGCACACTTTGCCCCAAGCAGTCCGCCATTTTGAATTGTAATGAACTGATAAATTGTAAGATAAACTGAGCTTATACGTCATAAAATTTATCGTCGGCGACGTTCTCATACACGAGGGGAAAGTCCCTCCAACTAACCCCCGCAACAAGTCCCTTGAAAAGTTCACACGAGGGGACTAGTCGGCCTTAATTTTCACGGTCAAGTTCTAGAGACTTGACCCTTCAATTCAAACCAGTTTGAATCCGTAGGACAGGGCGCAGAGATCGAACTTTGGTTCCTTCAACTATCTTTTTTTTAACAAAAATGGGTAGTTCACACGAAGGGACATGACCCAGGGACTCGTTGCAG
>NC_135761.1:4536942-4574442 GCF_052425735.1 Oculina patagonica | reverse complement strand
CATACAGTTTTCATATTTTCAATGGCATCGAAAATGGCTGGGCTGACTAGGATCCTTTAAGGTTAACTGATAAATTTCACCCCAAAGAAACAAAAGAATGATAGAATAATGAAGATGAAGTATTCAACATGACACGAGCATGGGACAAAGAAAAAATCTGAGTCCCCGACGAGAATCGAACCCATGGCCTCCCAGATACCGGTTGGGCGTCGAGAGCCGCTGGGCTGGCCATAATAATAACCCGCCAACAAAAACAAATAGACATTATTAGACATTGGTTAGAGCGCCCAACCGGTATCTGGGAGGCCATGGGTTCGATTCTCGTCGGGTACTCAGATTTTTTCTTTGTCCCATGCTCGTGTCATGTTGAATACTTCATCTTCATTATTTATTACCGAACTTAAAATTTACCATCTTTATTATTTACTACAAATGATAGAATAACTAGTCAAAAATAAGCTCCGATAATTTTAGAAAGCATTTATGGCAGTTTTAGACCTCAGTAAAGCAAACGCACAAGGATGGACGAGGATTTCTTTTCAACATGTAAAATGTCCGAATTTAGATGGCAGAGAAAATGGCGGAGGCTGACTAGGATCCTTTAAACAAAAGCGCCGCTTGTTTATTTGGCTGAAATATTTTTATTTTGCTGTCCTCTTCATTACATTACATACATTTACACGTACGTACTAGTGTTTCGATATTGTTTTCAACCCGCCATTCCACTGGGTTTGTTGTTTAAATGCAAACAGCTATGCAAGCGTTCCCTTTGCCATTATGAGTTGCTAACATTTACTGTACTCGTCAAGTAAGTTGTTAACTTTACCGAAATATAGTACTTAACAAAGATGACACTAAACTAAAGGGGCTTCTGAGGTCTCAAGGTTGATGTTTGACCTATTTTCGGGTCGATATTAGTTATTTAAATTGCAGCTATTATGCGTCAACCCCCAATTTACAGAGCAAAAAAATGAATTATTATCTGGCATAGACCGAGATTGCATCGAAACCCTTTCCTTCGTTGTCAGAGGTTAGGCCTAGTTTAAATGAGATTTAAATTATAAGATGTCTAATTTTCACTCACCGAGTATATATCAACAAACCTTCGCAGATTCCGCTTGAAGTTAGTCAGGCACTAATGTGTAATGCTTTAAAACAAGAAAAGGCGGCTTAATTGCACCTTATTACTTATTGTTTTTATACATTTTTATTCATGACCTTAAAGAGTCGGCTTGCAGAGCGCCCTCACTGATCACGAAAGATCACGAAAGTGCCACGAACTCGACCTTCAGGGAAAAACCTTTCCTTGGAGTCTCCAACATATTCAAAATAATTGTTTTTATATATATACAAAAGCCCGCAGTGACTGGAAAATTAGGTGCCAGAAAAATGCAAATTAGCAGCGTTTGCTCTGAAACGACTGCGAATTAGAGCTGATATGAGCAAAGGGCGCCCAAACTCTGAAAAAGAAGCTACAAAATGAACGCCATATAACTTGCAGTGTGCTAAAGTACCACAAGATGAATGTGATGCGGACTATCAACATGTGATTTGCATTGTTTGCGTGTTTGAATGTTTTAAAGAAGCTTCGTTACGGATGGTGTATTTTGAAAAATGTACGCTTAATAATAGAAGGTTTTAGACTTTTATCTCAGTCCGTCAAGCGTGCAGGGAAAAAGCCCGCGTGTAAATATGGCCACGCTATTTTTTGCTTCACGCTCGCTAGTCATGGAAAAACAGGGACTGATCATAGTCTAGTTTTTTGGTAGACATATCATCGGAGGCGTAGGAGTCGCGGTGGTCTAATGGTTAGGCCGCTGGACTCTGGATCGAGTGATCCGGGATCAAACCCTGGCTGGGGTTATTGTGTTGTGTTCTCGGGCAAGACACTTTACTCTCATAGTGCCTCTCACCACACAGGTGTATAAATGGGTACCGGCGAATTTATGCTGGGGGGTAACGCCGCGATGGACCAGCATCCCAGCCAGGGGGGAGTAGAAATACTCCTAGTCACTTCATTTTACGCAAACCAGGTTAGGCTCTGGCTGTATTGGCCACAACGCAAGCAGACTTTACATATCATCGGAGGTTAGTTTTTGGTTAGTTTCTCTAGCGACAATTTTGTGTGTGTACAACAATACCGCATGATAAAACTCTGGAATCGTGAAAATATAAACCATGCCAGCTCTACACAGTCGTTCAAAAAAAAAAATCCATTTCTTTTGCATCTTTTTTTTTTCTTCTTAGGAAATGTGTGTGTTTTTGCGTTTTGTGCTTGCATTTTAGGAGTTGAATACATTCCTACATTCCCCGTCGTGACAGTTTTTGAGTTGATGTGTTAACGCCATTCAATGTTGCTTGTCGTTAATTCAGGCCCGGGAATGGTGGATATCGATTGTGTTATTAACCATGTGCTTGTAGGCAGTGCTGGAGTGTGGGTAAATTTCACATAAATACATAGCGCCTTATCTAAACAGGGTCGGCCAAGGGGTAAGTGGTATACCAATATACCTGAATATACCCAGTATACCCAAAATTTCCCCCCCCCCCCTCAAAATAATGCAAAAATCCCAAAATTTGGAAAAACACAGAATACTTTGTGCTCATAAAAGGCCCAACTTAAGCGTAAAAATACTGTATACCCAATTCAAAATCCCCCTGTATACCGTATACTTAAAAACCCTGGCCGACCCTGTCTAAAGAAGAACGGAAAAGAATTGCTCAATTGATTTGAATTATACGCTGACATGATAGGGTAAAAAGTTAATACGGAAAAGTAAAACGTGCTCATGGCACGGCCCGACAAGGAAAACTTGTCAAGAAATTATATTACCAAGTCTATGACTTCGGAAAACTTGTTCATCTTTACTCAAATTGCTGTCTGCTGTTTAAACGTCAACTCGTCGCCATGACTTTGTTATCAGCAACTCGATCCCAGCCTCTCTCTCCTTTTCCCCTCTTGTTCCTTGTTCCCTCAACAATGAGTAAAAGCCGGGAAAGAGATCCTGGGATCGGGGTTGTATTATCAGAAGGCAAAGGGGAAAAGCGACATATTTATTATCCTATTTTTTCTTTTCCTGAAGTTTTTTAATACCAGGTATTCTATTAAATGTAATGTCACGAACGTCAACTGGAAGTCTCAAGAACTAGTTCATGCATACTGCGCATGTCATTGCGTCTACGTGATCAAGTCGCAGACGCCAGAACGCGAGTTTTGAAGTTCAAGGGAAACGCCGTAAAGCAGCGCGAACGTCTAATGTGAATTATCTTTTATTTTCCTTGATTTATAGCTTCAAGCAAATCCATATTAAAGAAGAAAAATATTTTAACGCTTTTAATTTGGGTTTCAGAGTGGGCTGAGACTAAATTCTTCGCACTCGACGGTCAAGCAAGGAATTCTACGAAGAATTGGCGGGAAGATTTGAAGCACTCTGTTTATCAGCTTCCATGTTTGACCCGTCAAGTGCGAAGTATTTAGTCAGCCCACTCTGAAACCCAAATTAAAAGTGTTAAAATATTTTTCTTCTTTACTATGGATTTACCCAAAGCTAACAATCAAGGAAAATAGCAGATAAGCCAAGTTTCTTGCATCTTTTAATTAGCGAAGACATGACAACACAGCGAAAACGTGCGTGTCACAAAAACAAAGACTGCTTAACCTTCCTTTTTCTCGGCCTAAAACGCTCGCCTCGATCCAGTCCTACGCGACCTCCCCGCCCTTTGTGTTGTCAAGAACGTTTGGTTCTTAAGCTCTCTATTACCATTCAAGACGTAACCCATTATTCCACCCACAAAATTGGCTCTGCATTATTTATGATTCGCTTCGTTTTCCCGCTTTAGCTTATCCCTGTTTATTTAAATCGTCTCCGGTATAGCTTCCTCACGTCCATAAAAGGATGGTTATCCAGTTAAACTCAATTCTTAATGAAGAAACTTAATTCAGTATACAGGACCGTAACCAGACCTTTGGCAAAGACGAGGCAAGATCTTGCTAGGAGGTTCTGGGGGCATGCATGCCCTGCAGATAAAATGGAGAACAATAAGCTCTGAATAAACTCTTTCTTAACCATTTTTCATAAGGTTTTTCTTAAAAAATCAATCTTGTTCAACTGGTGATAATTTTCCCAACTAAACATGTTTTGGGTTTAATTCAATACTGTTGGAGATTTATAGCTGCGTTACTTACAGGTGCGTGACAAAAAGGATTCATATCGTGACAGTAATCAACAGCCAATCAGATCAATGTAACTAAGCTTGAGCGACAAGTTGATCACGTGAACATAGAATACATAACAAAAGAATGATCTGTGATTTTAGAGTAGAAGAGAGAACGTGTTCGGTGACGGTTGAAACTTATTGTGAGCTTTGTTACGAATAAAGGTATTGAGACGAGACTAGTGATGGGTCCAACAATACCAGACAAGTGCCTCGTCTTGCGTCTTGCTAGTTACGGCCCTGCAGTATATAAAAATAAAGACAGAACACGAGTTGCACCAATAACTGCCTATTTTACAGCAAACATACAAATTCCCTCAAATTTACTGAGAATCTCCGGCGAAAATATATTTTGACGTATTTTTATCAGCATTAAATCTAACTAACAAACGAGAGAACATTCCGGAAGAATAACTCTCAGTACCGAATAACCGCCTTTCGAAAACTTCTCGATTAATTTTAACTAACACAGTACAGTTTTCCTCTCTATCGAGGGCTTTTTGTAACAGAATTCGTGCGATTGCGGTTCTATAGTCGCTGTGTCTAAGCAAGATTCCAGACTGAATCGAATCACCTAGTCATTGCTATTTGTTTCATTGTTCAAGCTATGTTTATATGAATATCGGTAGGCGAGAATAATTTTCTGAAAGTCGTCTTCTTGGGTCCGCCATCTTACATTTCTTGATTTTTCCGTGAAATCAGAAAACTACCAAACCTTTCTAAAATGTAATGAAAACTTAAAAGTGATCTTAAAATGTAAAACAAATTGCAAAAAATGTTAGGAACTGTCATTAAAAACAGAAAATTCTAATTTGGTGAAATAGTTGCCATGGAGACATCAAATTTCTTCAAAATTGTCGCCGAGTAAAAGTTTAAGATATAGTCAGAACGTTTGGTGGGTTTTACTTAAAATTAAAATAAAAAAAATATACAAAGTTCATGGGGACAGATTCCTTCAACCCACGTCCAGGTAGTGTAAGAGTAAAAACAAGAGGGCTGCTATTTTCTCTTCTGTTGTTGTCTTTTTTACTTGTTTTACGACAATATGAGAATCAGTCTTCTCGTACTGAATTAAGAGAAGACTCTGAACCGCTGTTGCTGTATTACAAGTATATTCCGGCCCAACAAAGGATGTCATTCTACAGGAAGAGTTGAGCACAAGCCGGAGAACAACATGCAGTTACAAGACATGCCTTGTATGCATGGAAATCGAAATTTATTTTAGTCTTTTGTCTATATTACTACTCTACCAAAATTAGATTTCAATAAACATAAATATGCTTATTTATTTATGAACTGCGGCACCGGACGTATTAACCGATCCTACAAAATAATAATCGACGGATACTGGACATTATTCCAAAATAAACATTGAAATTTTGGATCTCTATATCTGTTTTTTTTTTTTGCCTAGCTCTTATTGTAAAAAGATAATACAACGCGAAAATCGAATGTTGCCAGCAAACTTTCCAGAACATCAAAGGCTTTGACTAAAATTAATCCATATGCAAAACGGAACTCGCCCATAGCAAAAACATCAATTATCGCTCTCAAATTAAACTTAATAAAACTGCAGCTATACCCCGCACAGTACTTCTATTCAGGTGTCATTAAAACGAAAAAAAACAAATGCTCAGAGCATGGTAAGATACCGCAATTCAATACACAATAAATAGTTCCCTTAGTGCAGTCTATGCCCTCTTTGATATAACTAAGAAGTGAGATTGATACTTTTGGAACAAGCCTAGAATTTAAAAGAAGAGGAGTTTATTTTTCTCGTCTGACAGACAGAAATAAAAACAGGACGAAAAATTAACAGAGTCTAGAAAGTTGACATCCCGCGGCGCACAGTTTACCATAAGAAAGCTACACACTTATTCAAATTTATTTTAAACAGTGCCGAAAGTGCTTTACCTCTGCCAATTAGTTAAACAATCGCATCAGACAGATAACTGTTGTTATTTAAACTGACTCTTCACAACATTTTTATGATATACAGCAGCTGGCGACTAACTCAATACAAGATAAGACTGCCATACCATCTAAAATAAAGACCATCTTTCAGGTACTTATATAA
This sequence comes from Oculina patagonica, assembly GCF_052425735.1. NCBI lineage: Eukaryota > Metazoa > Cnidaria > Anthozoa > Scleractinia > Oculinidae > Oculina > Oculina patagonica. The sequence goes on along the minus strand of NC_135761.1, from coordinate 4,568,150 downwards.
ATGAAGGATATTGATATATTAAAGTGAGTCATTTTGCCATTATCCAAATGAAAATACATAGGAAAAATACCAAAAATTACAACTTTACAAACAATGGCAGTTTATTAACTTTCTTTATATACTCATGCATGTTGAATATGTTTTGTTTCTTGCGTTTCATTACACAGCCGCCTACTATTTAATTGTGAATTATATGCGATAAAAGAAAAGCAAAGGAAAGTCAGACTACGGAAAGGTGAGTGTTAAGCAAGTAAATAAGTAAGTAGTTTTTTTTTTTTTTCACGTAACACCTAAGAGCTTAAGGGTAGCACTTAATAGAAACTCGCTTGAACGTGCACATGATGAAATAAGAGACGGCAAATGCGACAAAGTTTATTTAAATATCGTCCGGCGACTTTCAAGTTCTGCAAACAAATTATCAGAGGTAAATTTAACGATAAAAGATGCACACGAGAACGACAAACATAAGGGTTATAGATCTCGCCTACGTTGGACAAACTCTCAAATGTTTGCAAAAAGTCAAGCCTCGAAAGCTTGTGCTATTTCAACGTTTATCTGAAATGCGAGTCAAACTCGGATGAAATCCTTGTGTAACAGTTGTTCTCCTCTCCCTTATGTTAATGAAAGGTGCGTGCATGCAAAAGCCCTTTTGCCAAAAATCATCGTCGTCGCACATGTATATAAAGCGATTATTTCGTTAGAAAACGTCGCTAGCGAAATGCGACAGTATTTTTATGGATTTGCTTTTCATTTTTCTTACTCAGTGCTGGTTTCAGTTTCCTCCTCAAGTAGACTTTTCGAGGAATATTTTCGTCTGACAACATTGCGGCAAAAAAGAAATAGTTTTGATCGATCAGTTGTTTTTCAATCTATATATCTGCTTGATCAAGCAGATTTATCAACTTATTCTTCAGTCAAAGCATTGAGCGGGCCGCTGGTTTGTAACCAACATAAAAAAGGTGTTTTACGGACTTTCCTCTATTGTAAATATCACTGCTCATATATTTTAGATCGACAAATCTAAATAAGTAACAAACTGCAAGATGCTTGCAATGATCTGAACTAGACACCGACGTACGCAAACACACTCGAACGAAGCGGTCTAGCAAGGAACCAATTTCAGCTAAAATCAACTTAGACCTTTGTCAAAGCGAATGTAGTAGCCGAGAGAGGCGATCATTTTAAGTCGATCTATTTTTCACACACTTTTTTTTGTTTTCCTCCTAAACAGACATTTATAACTCTGTTATGAGTTTGACTGACTTTCAAATGCTTGCTAAATAGTCAAGGCTACCATGTATGATGTGCTATCTCCATGCATGGTTGCCCAAAATGTGGAAGTCTTGGTTGGATAAAAAACATGTGCTGTCTTCATGTCGTTCTGAAGTACGCCTGCATGAAAAGTGGCATCAGAATCAGTTCTCTTTTCAATTTGTTTTGCTGCGCTTATAAAACGTCGCAACATAGAAAAGCGATAACTTTTGCTCAATTTGTTTCGGCGCTCTATTCTTTAAGTTGTCCTCACCGGCCAGATATTTTAACTACGTTCGAAAACGTCACGAAGAGGTATGCGACACTATTTTTACGGATTTGCTTTTCACTCACTTGCTTCAGTTATCTTCTTCGAATGGACTTTTCAACGATAGTTTTCGCTTGGCAACATCGCGACAAAAAAAAGATTGAGTTAGTTTTCATCGATTTGTTTTTTAATCTATACTTTTAGATTTTCTCCTCGATCGAGCAGATTTATCAACCTATTATTTTGCCACAAAAAAATCCATTATTTTTATCGACATAGTTTCCACTCGATTCTTTCAGTTGTCCTCCTCGCGTGGGTTAATTGTAACAACATCAGTTTCTCGAGTACGAGTACTTATTACTAACTTACGGTAAAATCTTGTACAAAATGGGATGAACTTATACCAATCATCTGCAGACAAAAAGTAAAAACTAAAAACATTTACTTATATGTAGGGCCGTAACCAGACATTTGCCATAGACTAGGCAAGATCTTGCTAAAGGGTTTTAGGGGGGAAGCCCACAAAAAAATTTTGACTGAATCTAGAAGCTCTGAAACTCTTTCTTCAAACTTTTTATAAGACATTTCTTGAGAAATATAAATCTTGTTGAACTGGGGATTATTTTCCCAACAAATCATATATTTTTTTTAATTTTGGGTAAAAAATCTAGACGAGGCAAGTGACTCGTCTTGCCTCTTGCTAGTTACAGCCCTGATAAACCGAATAAATTGCGTTTGAACATCGTTTTAGGTTGTTGGAGTTAATGTACCGGTATGTATCTATTGGTTCTAGACCAGTGGTAATTAATAGCTGGTAAAGCTGCAAACAGTTACTTGTAATAACAATTTGAAATCTTCGCCGGAAACAACTAAGGTCGGTGGATATATTTAATACGACAAACAAAAGAAAATAAGGAATCATAACCAAAAGGATGATGTCTTAAGTCAACTCGACGCCATGATAATTTTTTAAACACCTTTCATGAGTAGTACTCGCGTGCAACATTTGAGCGGTTGGTAAAAAGTGATTTGGATAAAAAGAAGTGTAACAAGTAATTGTTAACTGCTTCATTACCCTTGTTTATTAAAATAATGTCCAGAAGTGCTGCGTTGAACCTTATCCTCGTGGGCAAACAAGAAAAAACAAAATATTTATTACAATGATTACTATTCCATCTCCGGCGAAATTTCCGTTTTCGAAAATACGTTGGCTGTCAGTGTCGAGACGGGCGGAATCGTTTTATAAATTTTAAGTTACGCTACTTAAACTCTGCTTCGATGGAACACCAATATGGCGGATAAGTCGGTTGCCATGACGATGGAGAAATCTGGTCACGTGAGTGAAAACGCTCTATTCCGGCCTAACAAGGATGTCATTCTACAGGAAGAGTTGAGCACAAGCCGGAGAACAACATGCAGTTAAAAGACATGCCTTGTATGCATGGAAATCGAAATTTATTTTAGTCTTTTGTCTATATTACTACTCTACCAAAATTAGATTTCAATCAACATAAATGTGCTTATTTATTTATGAACTGTGGCACCGGATGTATTAACCGATCCTACAAAATAAATAAGTAATCGACGGATAGTGGACATTATTCCAAATTAAAATAAACATTGAAATTCTGGAACTCTATCTTTTCGTCTAGCTCTTATTGTCAAAAGATAATCTGAACGCGAAAATCGAATGTTGCCAGCAAACTTTCCAGAACATCAAAGGCATTGACTGAAATTAATCCATATGCAAAACGGAACATATACAAAGCGCCCAAAGAAAAACCATCAATTATCGCTTTCAATAAAAATTAAAAAACTGCAGCATGGGAACTCTGCCCCTTATATGAGCTTAATTAATCGGGCGTGGCCGATTTAAGGTTTACCCTTTGGTCGTCCTAGAGCGTAGTCTCCTGGCGCGGCCAAAAAGACGGGGATAGCTCGGGGTTGCTACAAAACCGCTACGGGTGACGCATACCGCAATGGTTTTCATTTTAGTTTTGACAGGAAATCGTTGCAGGCACACTTGGTCGACTTTTGGGTTAATGTGTAATCAGGTTGTGTTTTTTTGCTTCGGCGGAAGGACAGAGAAAAAAGCTTACGGTGCAAAGTACAGTATGGAGCCCAGTTCTCGGCCACTTTTGACGTAAACTTGTATTTCTTACCTCAGAAGAACCGCAGGAACTTGAAATTTCTCCCAGAGCTAGCTACATTATTCAGCTTTTTGGTGTAAAGCTATCGACCGGTCAAAAATTAATTTGCCCGAGCAATAATAAAAATAAAAGCTCCATTTGTGGGCCCAGTTCTCGGCCACCTTGGCCCAGTTCTCGGCCACTTTTGACGTAAACTTGTATTTCTTACCTCAGAAGAACCGCAGGAACTTGAAATTTCTCCCAGAGCTAGCTACATTATTCAGCTTTTTGGTGTAAAGCTATCGACCGGTCAAAAATTAATTTGCCCGAGCAATAATAAAAATAAAAGCTCCATTTGTGGGCCCAGTTCTCGGCCACCTTGGCCCAGTTCTCGGCCACTTTTGACGTAAACTTGTATTTCTTACCTCAGAAGAACCGCAGGAACTTGAAATTTCTCCCAGAGCTAGCTACATTATTCAGCTTTTTGGTGTAAAGCTATCGACCGGTCAAAAATTAATTTGCCCGAGCAATAATAAAAATAAAAGCTCCATTTGTGGGCCCAGTTCTCGGCCACTAAAAAGCTTGTGCGTAATTATCTGTAAAAAAATGCTCAATTAATTTTCACAGTCATAAAATCACTCTGTAAACCTATTTATACTATATCGATCCCAAATTATTTTTACGATGCTTTGTTTTACTTTAGAAAAGAAGGATTTTAACGCGCCTAGTTGCCTATGTGCAGGTTCTGGCAAAACCGCATTGTGTGACCCGTGCATTTAGATGGTTTATTGCAGTGAAAAGGTCTTGAAAGATTTAGGTGTTGTAGAAATAATAGACAAGACAAGACTCAGCTCAAAACTTAGAGATAAGATTGAACTTTATTCTTAAAACATTTATTTCTTTCATTCTGGCAGCAGCAGATGAAATTATATTAAAAACCAAGCGCTAAGCTGTGATAGCGAGCAGGGTGGCCGAGAACTGGCAAATACGCAAACGTCGCAAGAAAAAATTTCGAAGTAAATTAAGACCAAAAAATACAACGGTTCAACGAAAAGTTAACTAAAGCAGAAAGCTGAATTATTCTACGTTTCACATGCCAAAAATTAGCTCGTATGGTGGGGGCTTTTGGATAAAATACGAGTTTAACTACATCCATGAATTTTAAGGAGCCGTAAACAAACAAATTTTTCGGGAATGCAAATTCACCTACCTCCGCGTAAACTCGACGTGTGAGCTTTCTATATCGAATTGAACGATCAAACTCAAGATACTTAAAGCACACGAATCAGTCTATCGTTTGAAGGAAATACCTTTTTCTTTTGATTCAACTGGAGTGTGAAAAAACGCGTTAAACACAAAGTGGCCGAGAACTGGGCCCCATACTGTACAATTGCACTTACTTTGACAAGTTAAAGTTATTTTTGTAAATGAAAAAGGTAACGTCATTGATGTCACGCAGTGTTTTTTTTTTTTTAGCAAACTAGATGGTTTGCTGGTTTCTGACTATGAATGGGGGTGTGATCTTGCGGTATATTTTTTGAGCCTGACTCCGCCGTAAAACTTTTTTTTTATTTAGCAAGAACTTTGTCGATTTTCATTTCTGAACAATTGGTCGTCAAGTCGTTTGTCACAAAGAGTAGAATGTTTGTACAGCATGTTTTGGAATTATTTTAGATTTGGTTAGTAAGACGCTTCTGAAGACCTGAGCAAAACATTGGGTATGTACAGTATTAATAGGAACTTGAATGGAATTTTTCACAAGTTGGATAAAGGTATCAACTGAAAAAAATGGAATTCAAAATGAGAACTTGGATTTTGTTGTAATTAAATTTTATCGCGGATTGGATGCATAATATCACGGCTTTGAAAGTCTTCAAATAATTAGAAAGGTTCCTTTCTTCCTTTTGATCTTATTGTTATTTTCATGTATTGATTATTCGAAAGTGGTTTTCGTTGATACGAAAAAAAAAAAACGGGTTTTCACTGAATTGCTTGAAGTATTTTTAGACGTGATAATATTGGCTTAATCAAATTACATTGTGCACGAAATTTGTCTTGAAACTTTGAGGAAATTGAAATTTTTGTTTGACAGTAGTGTATGAAAGGCATTTTATAGAACTGAATAAAAAATAAGAAACATTGATAAAGGTTATTTCAAAGATTTATTTTGCCTGATTTTGAAGGGTTTCAGGAGTTTTAAAGAGTGCTGGTAAACGGCTGTATGTTGTTTGTGATTACGGATCTTATTTAGTTTCGAACGCTCTAATTTTTGAAAGGTTAAAACAGGTTAAAACCGGGCGGTTTCATGAGTTTTTTGGGTAGAAAGGTACGGTGGTGGTCAAAAAAAAAAAAATGTTTAGAAAGGAATGACTGTAGTAGCACGTAAGTCGGAGGTTTGCGTGAGTCACGGGGTATAGTATGCGTGAGCTGGATTTCCGGCGTCATAACGGCATGTTTTGTTTACTGAAAGATACACTCGACGTTTAGTTAGCTTAGTCGGCTTGGGAAACTATTTTAAAAATGAATGTTGTAATAGTTAATTAATAGTAGTCTAGAATTAACCCACTCTCGATTGGAGTCTGTTCTGGATTCGCGCTACCTTTTCGCCGCGGAGGAATTTTGTAAAATTTCGCTAGTGGAAAGAGGTACTGTAAGAACAGTATCAATAACTCAAAAGGAGGAACTTCTTTGTAGCTCTGAATTAGGACGTATGATAAAATTTTAGAATAAGAAACTTTCGATATATGGTTTTCATATTGTTTTTGTCAATTTCCTTTTGTGGCAGATTTTTTGAGAATCAGCTTTTCTTTCGTGTGATGACAGACACAGGACAGAACGAGAGGTGGATGAGAAAGATGCCGAAGATGAATAGGCACCGAAAAACGACAAGAACCGTCAAGGACTTATCTTTAGAGGACGGGGAGTTTTGGCATACTGTATTTCGAGGACTGGACTGGACTAGTAAAACGCGGACTAGTAAAACGCGGACTTGTAAAACGCGGACTAGTATAACGCGGACTAGTAAAACGCGGACTTGTAAAACGCGGACTAGTAAAACGCGGACTCAGGTAAAACGCGGACTTGTAAAAGGCGGACTAGTAAAACGTGGACTAGTAAAACGCGGACTTGTAAAACGAGGACTAGTAAAACGCGGACTTGTAAAACGCGGACTTGTAAAACGAGGGCTTGTTAAGCACGGACTTGTAGAACGCGGACTTGTAAAACAAGCGCTTGTAAATCGGATAAAACTAAACGGTTTAGCGAGCGAAATAATTTGTGTTTGAAGCTCTTGTGTGTTTCTTCGACGGCATATTTCTAGCTTTTTTGAGCACTCTATGGTCTGTTTTAGCGTGGAGATGTTTTTGCAGTATAGCACATGTTCGTTCTGCAAACCCCTACTAAAACAACGGGATTGATGCTATGAGTTGTGTGCATATGTTTCTTTCTTTCCACCACTTGACGTCTGTTGAGTGCAGTCGTTTGTATTGCTCGCACGAGGTAAAACGGGGCCCGTCCAGAAATCAACAGTCAATCGTAAATAAAGGTGACGGGCCTACACGACTCCTACGTTCGTGACATTAGAATATTTGCCGTTAAATGTTTAAATTCGGTCTTTCGACCTTATTTGCTTCTGACTTCTTTCTGAGGGTACTGTTTTAATTTGGGGGCAATATGTGGTAAATAAAGGTGACGGGCCTACACGACTCCTACGTTCGTGACATTAGAACATTTGCCGTTATATGTTCAAATTCGGTCTTTCGACCTTATTTGCTTCTGACTTCTTTCTGAGGTTACTGTTTTTTGAGACATTATGTATTGAAGAGAGCCGTAAGATGATTGTGGCCAAGGAATTCGAAGTGTCTAGAGGCGTTTTACAAGTCCGCGTTTTACTAGTCCGCGTTTTACTAGTCCAGTCCAGTCTACAAGTTAAAGACACATCAACACCACCCCACTGTGAATTGCCATAGCACAGACAAAATTATAGTCAATATCTTATGTGTTTTTAAGAGAATTACATAAGCACCATGGCATGTCTTGTCTTGCCTTACATTGACATGCAATAATTTGGAAATACTAAGCTCGTAACAGTTTAAGACAGAATCCATCAGGAATTTGAGTAACATTAATTTTAGTTACGCAACAATTGAGCACCAGAATAATTTAAATCCTTGTGTTCTTTCATACCTTGTTAAAGGCTTGACATGTGATAACACCAACATAACACCAACAACAGTTCTTTATCAGTGGGGTTTGAAGAAAAAATGGAAACATCATCACACAGTTGACCCCCATGCAAAAACACTCCAGGATGTCACGGGACTGTTTGGTGTCCGTCTGCCAATTTCTAACTTCAAATTCCAATGTTAAATTCACATTAAATTTTTTCAATATTTCTTAGTTGTCTAAATTTTACTAATTCTTTTAAAAAAACTATCACCTGCCAAACATCCCCAAAAATCACTCAAAAAATTACAAAATACCACAATACATAGATACATGGGATGAGTGAAGTTTCCTTGGATTCCTTGAAACACCAACAAGATATTTCCGTTTAAGGTGGCTGATAATGGGTTTCAGTATTTCCCAGTCCTTATACTTTGGTTCAGGACTAAAAGCCTTCATCAATTGCTATTACAGTAATGGTATGAAACAAATGTTCAATCATTCATCAACAAGTTGTGATCATTTTCTTGACAATAGTAGTTCCCCGGTAAACAGTTGTAGTACTGTCCCATCAAAGTGCAATGCCTGGAAAATACCGAAAAGCACACGACCTTCAGGTGAAACCGCACCTTACAGTATTACCAATACACTGCACTTTGCTAAGTCTTAAAACTTTACATTGTCTAGTCGTCTACTTCAATCGTTTATTTGTATTGTGTGAGATACATTTATAAATTGAAACCATCATGTCATTAAGTAATAATGCAATCTCGACAACGTTCTAGATATTATATTATGCACACTAATACAGCTCATGCAAGCCCTGTGACTTACACAAACACAGTCGGACTGAGTGCTACTTAAGTAACTGCTTCGTGGTTTCTGCTGTACTGAACCCTGCCTTTCAAGGCAAAGCGCCCGATTTTAAGCTTCTCAAGCTTCTCGATGTTCTTGTTCATTTTTATATCCCGCACAGTACTTCTATTCAGGTGTCATTAAAACGAAACGAAACATGCTCAGAGCATGGTAAGATACCGCAATTCAATACACGATAAATAGTTCCCTCAATGCAGTCTATGCCCTCTGTGATACAGCTTAGAAGTGAGATTGATACTTTTGGAACAAGCCTAGAATTTCAAAGAAGAGGAGTTTATTTTTCTCGTCTGACAGACAGAAATAAAAACAGGACGACAAATTAACAGTCTAGAAAGTTGACATCCCGCGGCGCACAGTTTACCATAAGAAAGCTACTCACTTATTCAAATTTATTTAAAACAGTGCCGAAAGTGCGTTCTTTACCTCTGCTAACTAATTAGACAATCGCATCAGACAGCTAACCGTTGTTATTAAAACTGTTATTAAAACTGGCTTCCAATTTAACAACATTTTTATGATATATATGATATACAGCAGCTGGCGAATAACTTAATACAAGATAAGACTGCCATACCATCTGAAATAAAGACCATCTTTCAGGTACTTATACACTATAAAAGAAAAGCAAAGGAAAGCCAGACCACAGAAAGGTGAGTGTTTAGTAAGTAGATAAGTAAGTAATTTCTTTTTTCACGTAACACCCAAGAGCTTACCATTAAACTCGTTTGAACGTGCACATAATGAAATAAGAAACGAAAAATGCGACAAAGTTTATTTAAATATCGTCGACTTTCAAGTTATGAAAACATATGATCAGGGGTAAAATTTAAGAATTAAAAGTTGCACATGAGTACGATGACAAACATAAGGGTTAAAGATCTCGCCTTCGTTGGACAAACTCTCAAATGTTTGCAAATAGTAAAGCCTCGAAAGCTTGTGCTATTTCAACGTTTATCTGAAATGCGAGTCACACTCGAATAAAATTCTTGTGTATCAGTTATTCTCCTCTCCCTTATTTTAATGTAAGGTGCGTGCACGCAAAAGCCCTTTTGCCAAAAAAGTTACACGCGCGCGACATTTACAGGGATTTATCAACTTATTCTTCAGTCAAAGCATTGAGCGGGTCGCCGGTTTGTAACCAACATAAAAAAGTGTTTCAAGGTCTTTCCTCTATTGTGAATATCACTGCTCATATATTTTAGATCGACGAATCTAATTGAGTAACAAACTGCAAGATGCTTGCAATGATCTGAACACTTTTTACGTGCTAGACACCGACGTACGAAAACACACTCGAACGAAGGGTCTAGCAAGGAACTAATTTCAGCTAAAATCAACTCAGACCTTTCTCTAAGAAAATGTAGTAGCCGAGAGAGGCGATTATTTGAAGTCGATCTATTTTTCACACACTTTTTTCTGTTTTCCTCCTAAACAGACATTTATAACTCTCTTATAATTTCGACTGACTTTCAAATGCTTGCTAAATAGTCAAGGCTACCATGTATGATGTGCTATCTCCATGCATGGTTGCCCAAAATGTGGAAGTCTTGGTTGGATAAAAAACATGTGCTGTCTTCATGTCGTTATGAAATACGCCTGCATGAAAATGTGGAAGTCTTGCTTGGATAAATTAAAAAACATGTGCTGTTTTCATGTCGTTCTGAAATACGCCTGCATGAAAAGTGCCATCAGAGTCAGTTCTCTTTTCAATTTGTTTTGCTGCGCTTATGAAACGTCGCAACATAGAAAAGCGATAATTTTTGCTCAATTTGTTTCGGCGCTCTTTTCTTTAAGTTGTCCTCGGAAACATTTGTCGGCATTGAAACTGGAACAAATTCAGCAAGCTAAATAAAGAACCAAGAAAATTTTCCAGAGCCGGGAACCATCAAGCAGAAGACGCCTTCAACAAATATGTTGGCTGTCTGTTGAGACAGGCAGAATCGTTTTATAATTTTTAAGTTATTTGAGATGGCTGCTTGATAAAAAAAATATTTTCAATCTTAATTTTTTATTCATTTCGTATCGGCTAAAAATTTTCCGAGGGAAAAAAAAGAGTCAGTTTATTTCGTTTATTGTTATAAATTCCTTTATTCCTTTTCCTCCACAAGCAGTTTTTCTAACGGATTCGGTGTTTTTGTTTCAAAGAAATTACTACAGAGGAAGGCTAAAACATTTTTCCGCTTGCTCCAAAAAGGGGGAAAAATACATGTTGGAGTTTATGTATGTATCTATTGGTTCCAGATCAGCGGTCATATATAACTGGTTCAGCTACAAACTTATTTTTAATAACAGTTTTAAATCTTCAAAACAACTAAGGTCGGTGGATATATTTAATACGACAAACAAAAGAAAATAAGGAATCATAACCAAAAGGATGATGTCTTAAGTCAACTCGACGCAATGATATTTTTTTAAACACCTGTCATGAGTAGTACTCGCGTGCAACATTTGAGCGGTTGGTAAAAAGTGATTTGGATAAAAAGAAGTGTCAAGTAATTGTTAACTGTTTTATTATCCTTGTTTATTAAAATAATGTCCAGAAGTACTGCGTTGAACCAGGAGCACTGGTTGAACCTTATCCTCGTAAGCAAAAAGGAAAAACGAAATCTATCTAGCTATTTCTCTAGCTATCATGATTATTATTATTTTATGATTCCTTCTCTAAAATTTCCATTAGCGTACGTTATTGCAAAATCCATCTTCATATTCAATTATTACTAGCTGCCAACTGGGTCACGATCCCGCGAATTTTCATTGTTCTGTAACCATGGCTATAGTACGTCAGTGAAAGAGTGAATATTTTATACAAGATCATTTATTTTTCAGGTGATTTACGTCAAATGGAGGTCACGAAGAACGTGGGCCAAGTTTTCCCTTTAAAGAAGATGGTAAGATAGTTCTTTTGAGATAATTTTTGTTTACTTCTTTTAAACTTTTAGCACGGATTTGCATTTAATCTTAATAAATTCAACTAGTAAAAAAGAAACGGTTGACTTTCTATATAGGAATTGTGAAAACTAATTAATTTCGAAAATACGAGGTATGTCTTCTGTGAATACAGGTGGAAGAATAAAATAGACACAAAAACTGTTGGCCGTGTGAGAAATGAATGAAGTTTGAATCGATTTGTTAAACAGTACTTCCAGTTGCCTAATGCCCGCTTGTTTGTAAATAAAGGTGTCCGTTTTGAATATATCCTATTTTGCTGAATATTTCAGTATTTGGGGACATAAATAAACGGTCAACAGGCTGGATCGTCAGGTTGTTTACATCAAAAACAAAAGAAAGTCAAAAAGATATGACAGTTTCTACGTTTTCTCTAATTGGAAAAAACTGGATGTTAAACGATACGATTTGTCATCAGGGATAGAGTAACACATGAATGAAGATAATTTTCCGTCATTTTATTTGGTTGTTTTCTTTTGTTTAGTTGGTCCACACTAGCAAGGTAACGACAAAATAACATAACGGCAAGGTTACCCAAATGCGAACGTTCGTTTCGAGCAGACTTTTCTCGTACTTGTTTTGCTTGGAAAACTCGCGCTACGGAGAAAGACGATTTATTGCTTGAATACATCGCAACAAATTACTTTTGATCGATATGCGTTTCGTTCATTCTCAGTTTTATTTTTCTCACCCAGAATAAACTTTTCAACTTAGTTATTTCCCTTAGTTTTCCTCCACAAACAGTTTTTCCAACAGATTGTTTTTGCTTGAAAACAATACGATAGAGAAAGACTGAATTGCTTAAAAAATCGATTTGTTTGTCGCTTGCTCTAGAAGGGGTGAAAATAGTTCTTTCAAGGGATAAAAGAAAATGCAATAAAAATGATGTAGTGGTGCATTTTTCAGGTTTACATGTCGTCAATACATTTCTTCAAACACTTCCTAGAGAAGCATTCGGCGAGATGCGGTCAAAATATTTCAGTCAGGATTTAACGCGTCTTCGTTTATACCTCCGTTTATAACTAAAATTGTCTCGACACCTATTGAATATTTCATATCACTGAGGATTGAACCTGGTTAACGAAATATCAACCCTTTCCTTTAACTCCCTGTCTATTTTGTGACGATGAATGAAAGAGTGAATATATCTTACATAACACAATTCTTGCTTCAGGTGACATATGCCAAAAGAAAGCCGCGACGAAGAACGAAGTTCAAGTTTTTCCAGCTAAAGAAGGTGAGATAATTACTTACTTCCTTTGAGCTATTTATCAGGAATCTGCATTAATGTAAAACAAAAATTCAATAAGTTAAGAAAATAAACGAGAGACTTACTTTAACGCGGCCGTGTAAGTCAATATATTCACAGCGTATGTATTCCGCCAATTTTAAGAAAAAAGTAAACACCAAAACATTTCGAAAAAAATGAAGATCACCCGCAATTAATTCGATCAATCGCTAACACACTAAGCTACGAGACTTCGTATTTTAACTGACGAAACACTGCAACATAATCAAACTGATAAGAATTAATTAATGGTTTTACTCAGCTTGAGAGAAAAAATATTTTGACTATTTTGTATCTATTTATTTCCTCCCAATTCGACCATCAAATTTTGATGGTCAAGTGAAACTTTTCGTTTTTAATGAGGCTCAATTGGAGTTTGATGGGTTTTTTCCTCTAACTTCGTTTATTTTTCTTTCTCAGATGCACTTGAGTAAGAAAAAAGTTATTCTACCGATATCTATTTTCGACTACTTTGAGTTTTGAAAATAAATTTTCTGAATTAAAGCCGGTCTTTCAATGCAGTCTGACTCAGTCGGCTGCGATCATTTGTTAAGCGCGTCAATGTCCCTCTGAAAAGTCGTTAAATAGGACTTAATCGGTAGAAAATATTTTTTCTGATCTTCATCCTCCACTCGATTGGTTTTTTTTCCTCCTCGATCTAACATTTAAGTTAATTGATTCGTTTAAAACGTCAAGAGAAAGAAAAGCAATTATTTTCATTAGTTTTCCTTTGCGAATAGCCTTTGAAACTTAATATTTCGCTTGAAAACATTGCGAAAGTGAAAGGGGATTAGCCTTAGGACTACATCGTTTTGCTCTGGAAGAGTGTGGATGCTTGACCCGCAAATTGGGCAATAAGTTCTCCTGCGAGCCTCGCGACTTAAAATATCTGGGACAAGAAGCGCGGGGGAAAAATTACCACGCGTAGCAGCCGCGTCTCGTACGGTTTGTCTTCCAATTTTTGGCTGATTCTTCAATCAGTTTTTCTCCAGTAATTATTTTGCCTGATAAGATCACGACCAAGAAAGACTGGATTATTTTTGCTGGATTGTTTTGCGCTCATTTCTTTTAGTTTTTAGTAGGGAATGGACTTTTTTATCTCGTTATTTCTCTAATTTTCCACATGTACAGAGGAAGACTGAGTTATTTTGCTCGCTATGTTTCCCGCTCAATTCAATTAGTTTTCTTGTCGAACACGTCGCTTCTTTCGCTTGACAACACTGCGACAGAGAAAGACTGGATATTGTTTATCGTTTTTCGGTTTACTAAATTTATTTGGATTGCTTATATATAGTCTGCGAACACAGCCGCCTCTCACCGCTTCTGGCAGCTGCATGCATTCCAAGAAAGTTTCACGAACCAGTTTTTTTCCGGACCATACCTAACATTTTCAATTGGCCGTTTAGCAATCTTCCCTGGCTCGAATCGATGTGAAAGTCACACTAGGTATTGGGGTTAGATTGAAGTCTGATCTAACATATTTTTTTATGGTTATCCATATTCCCATGGCAAAGATACATGTAAACAGAAAATTTCGAATTTAGTAAAACCTTAGTCCCGTCCCTGAACTCTCTCTTCCACGCGCCCTTTATAGGGCGCGCGAAGAGAGAGTCCAGGATAACTTGCATGCGCATGCTCAGAACGAACCAATCAGATGCGAGGAGTGTGGCGTCACTTGCTTGGGACGCACGCGCTAGTTTAAAACTGGCTCGCTCAAATGACGAATTCAACTACGCGACCGAGCGCGCGAATAAATGCAAGAAAAAAACTGTGCTCAATTGCATCCAAAATCAATTCAATAAACAGCTACAAAATACTAGGAATAGTTGACGGATAGCGATTTTTGTTTTGGCCGTTAGCTTTCAGCAGACACTGACTGCCAAGCTAGGCTTTTAAAAGTTATTCCGGTGATCCTGCTTTAGTACACGGTCGCGTAGTTGAACTCGTCATCTGTGCGCGCGCGTTTTCAAAAGGGCTGCCAAATATGGTTTTTCCCCCAATTTTGGGGGAAAAACTAGCGCATGCGTATGCAAGTTATCCTGGACTCTCTCATCGCGCGCCTGGGTTCAGCCCCTATAAAAGGCGCGCGAAAGAGAGAGTTCAGGGACTGGACTAGTAAAACCTTAGCCTGCGAATACAGCCGCCTCTCATTCGCTCCCGCTACGACGTGCGAATGAGAGGCGGCTGTATTCGCAGGCTGGTAAAACCTGAATTTTAACGGGACGAATCACAATGCAATTTCTTTCAACTATGGTCAGTGTACTGCAAATAAAATATACACGAAGAAAAATTCTGTATATCTGATTTTTAATAAATTGCAAAAATATTTCAAACCGTACTTTTGCATAATGATAATAAAGAGACCGAGACACAAACACTACGTTAATGAAATTACTTCACAATAACGCAAAAATGTGTATTTAACTTATCTTTCGGCGCCGTGAAACGTTAATTGTTTCTTGTTTTCGATTCTTTATCGCGATTTCGAGAATTGGATATTTGAAGCTAACGTACGCCGTGTAAACAATTACAGATAACATCAAAAATCAATCTAAACTTCAGTCAGCTAAAAGCAGCGTTTATCTGGCCGGGATAATTTTTCTAAAGGTTCTTGAGAATTGAAATAGCAGCCTTTTCTTCGATCGGACGAGACCTGGTGTTTTAGTAGTTATTATATTTGCGTTATCCTCTCCGTGCAGTTACAAAAGATCGGGAAAATGCTGTGGACGGTTCCTTGTTTCTTCCTCTTCGGCTTCCAGTTCATGGACTGCGTATCTGCTGGTAATCAATGCAGAGAAGAAAGGAGCGTAAGTGGGATGGCTCTACAGGGATTCGTCTTTAAAAAAATTTCCGTAACAGCCCTTCACGAGTGTGATATCAGCTGTGAAAGAGAAATCACCTGTCAGAGTTACAATTACGCCGCCGGGGAAAAGTCATGCGAACTGAATAACAGAACTAAAGAGGCAAGACCAGAGAATTTGCGCTCAGCCCCTGCATGGTTTTACAAACGACGCTTGAGCGACAGAGGTGTGTAATGCATTGTAAATACTTAGTGCCCAGCCAAATGAGAAGAAGTCACTCTATTTATGTCGAAAAATTTGGCGATTTCTACTCTTATCGGCCATGGATAGAAATCAATACCGCAGGGATTATTCTTGATTTCTGGATTCCAAATACCTAACCTTATAGGTTTTTGACTGATACTCCTTTATAATTTCTACTAAAACAATTAGCCTACTCACCATCGCTTCTTATAACCGATAGTCATCTCGGCTGCACCATTCCGGACACGTAGCTCATAGAAAACTCGAGTTCGCAGTCTAATTGTTAAATTTAGCTTAACCCAGTGACCGACTATTAGGCAAAGTCGCAATATGATTGGCTACTCAAGCGCGGTATAATTTTCGTCGGTAGAACGTCAGAAATCCGCTAATCTGACAGGTTCTCCATTGTTTTCTATTTAAACAATAGAGTGTTTCTGTTGAGGAACTATCGGCTGATAGTTGCCTCGCAGAAAGTTGATGTTCTAATTAACAAATATTAGCCCTCGAAGCGAGGCTTCGAGGGCTAATATGCTATTTTTAAGAAGATCAAATTTCCAAGGGGCAACTATCAGACCGATAGTTCCGAGACAGAAACACTCTATTGTCTTTATTGTTCACCACTAAATTTTCTTCCGCGCGCACATACAAAAACGAGCATCGTGAATTATTTTTACTTTTCAGGATAAAAAACTCAATTGAAAGCCGAAATTTAACAAACGAAACAAAACCAGACGAGAAACCCACTAAATGCAGTGAATTTGGTTGGGTTTTTTTGTCTGCAGGCACGCTTGTTTACTAAAAAAAGTAACGGGCGGGCACTATCGATCCGAGCATCTTTCTTCGGCGGGCACTCCCATGGGCTGATAGTGCCCTCCGGCGGACGAACACTATCGCGTCACGTGATCAATTTAAACCAATCAGAATCGGAGAAAATTTAGTGGTGAGCTATAAGGGCTGATAGTGCCCTCCGGCGGATGAACACTATCGCGTCACGTGATCAATTTAAACCAATCAGAATCGGAGAACCTTTGGCGCGTTGCTTTTTAATAAAAGAATCCGCCAGGACTTCGAGTATTAATTGGACAAAATTAAGTACCAAAATTATTTACATCTTATTAAAAACTTCTGTGTTACGGTTTCAAGCATCTTATCAAAAAAAATCATTTCTAAATAAACACCAAACATCGAAAACAAATTTCGAAGTTCCGGCACTGAATTCCGCTGAATCGCTTAAAAACGATTTTACAAAATAGCTGCACGTGAGAGAAAATGTTTACGTAGTTCTTGTAAACTTTGAAATTCATTTTCGCAGGCTCTGATAAGAAATTGTTGTTGGTGTTATCACGGATAATTACTTACATCTTTAGCTTTTTAAAAGCGCAGAAAAGTACACAACAGGATTTAAATTATTCTGGTGCTCGATTTTTGTCCAACTAAAATTTATATTTCTCGATTTTCCTGATGGAATCCGTTTCAATTTTTCTTGATATTTGACTTTTATAGTTTCTACTAAAACAATTAGACAACTCGCCCTCGTTTTCTATGAGCGATGGTCACTATACATGTAGTTCTTTTAGTTTTTCTGTTTTTGACTGATATCGTTTAGGGGTCAAAGAGAGCTTGAGCCACAAGAAAACTCGCGCTCGTAGTCTAATTGTTAAATGTATCTCTCTCTTTCACTGATGAAAGCTCCTCTAGGTTCCATTCCGGAGCTACCAGCTTGGTCGTGTCAGGAAATAAAGGCAAGCGAAGGAAAAGACACCATTAGCAGCAAGTACTGGCTGGATCCCACTGGGACTGGAACGGCAGTTTTGGTTTATTGTGACATGAACTTAGCAGGTTAGTCACAATTAGTTTTAATGCAGGTTGTGCGTTGCAGTTGCTTATTGATGCTGTTTTGTTAATATTATTGTTGTTAATTGTTTTCTTTTTCAACCAGACTCCTGGATTTCTTTTGGAGTATTAGGTCATGTGAATTTCAAAGATTAAAAACGTGTTTTATAATCCTTTGTTATCCAGACATCGATGAATGCATTACCGGCAACCACGACTGTGACGTGAACGCAAACTGCACCAACACTGTTGGTGGACATAATTGTACGTGCAAGGAAGGATATATTGGAAATGGAAGTTCGTGTTCAGGTAAATTGACTTTCCTTCAGTGTATAAAAGCAACCGTGACAACTGAAGTTCGCTGAATCCCAAATTTAAAACAATTTGTCTTGTGTATCCATTGTTATTGCACTGATATCGATGAATGCAGCAATGGCAGCCATAAATGCGATGTGAACGCGAACTGCACAAATACCGTTGGTGGGTACAATTGTTCGTGTAAGGAAGGATTTAACGGCAACGGAAGTTCGTGTTCAGGTAAATTGACTTTTATTCAGTGTTTGAAAGCAACTGTTAACTGGTGTTCGATGAATACCAAATTAAAAAAGGTTCGTGCAACATTGTTGTGCTGGGGCATGCGTACTTTTTCGATTTGCTAGTTCAAAGCGCCATCCGACATGTTGCAACATATTGCAACAGGGTGGGATAACGTGTGTAACATGTTATGAACTTGCGCATTTCAGTGAAATGTTGCGTGTTTTCGGCCAGCTCCCTCTAAAAGCCTGTCAACACGATCCGGCAATGTTGCACTATCGTGTTTGGGCAGAATGATACTTCTTTTATTAGCTGCAGCCTTTTAAATATCCGACGAATAAACTGTGTGCCTGATATATCCCTTTGTATTTAAGATATCGATGAATGCAGCAATGAAAGCCATAAAATAATGCGATGTAAATGCAAACAAAACAAAAAAAAATCGGCGAAGATTCGCCCCCACTAACTGCCCCTTGGTCTCCGAAAATGAGTGTTATCAGAAGTAAGTAGATTATGTACTTCTGGTGTTATTACGTATACTTAATAACTCAAAGAGGTAACAGCAGCCCCATTTATTAAAAGATTTTCAGTCCGACGCAAGGGGAAGGGGCATTTTTTAATTTTCAGTGAAAATGGTTTGTCTGGTTTATCCCTTGTTATTCAGTGTAGATATCGATGAATGAAGCAACGGCAGTCTTCAATGCGATGTGAATGCAAACAAAAGAACAAATTCGGCGATGAAAAGTCAAGCTTAGAACGGGGAAACTTCCGGCTGGTCTTCTAAGATACGATTTTGTTTTCTGCTAACCGAAGACCAGTGGATTTCTGTATTCAGTTTTTTTGCAACCGATTAGAGCGCGTGAAAAACACTGTTCACTGGTTTGGTACACAGTCAACTCTCTCTTAGACGGACACCGTCGAGACCGGCTCCAACTGTACAACTTGGAGAGATGGCCGTCTTATAGGGAGTAAAATTACGGCAAAATGACTGAAAAACTGCAGGGACGGGACCAACACAAGGTGTCCGTCTTACAGAGGTGTCCGTCTAAGAAAGAGTTGACTGTATACCACTAAATGACGCGCCATTTTTTAATTTCCAGCATGCTTTTCTGGATCGTTTATTTTCTCCTACAGCTTTGAAGAACTGTGCTGACATCTACAAATCTGGTGAAAGGAGAGACGGTGTGTACACAATCAAACCTGACAATTTGTCTGCCTTTGATGTGTTTTGTGACCAAACAACAGCCGGTGGGGGGTGGACAGTTTTTCAAAAGAGGCAGGATGGTTCGGTAGATTTCTTTCTATATTGGAGCGACTACAAAAATGGCTTCGGCAATCTAAGTGGCGAGTTTTGGCTCGGTAATGACAAGATCCACCGCCTGACTTCAGCTGATAACATGAGGCTTCGCGTGGATTTGGAAGACTTCCAAGGGAATACTGCTTATGCCGAGTACGACATGTTTGGTGTTATGAGTAAGAATGAAAAGTACAAGCTGATCCTCGGCTATTATTCAGGTATGATTTATTTCTTCATTTCAGCACAGTGAAAGCAGGGCACTTATAAAAGTGGAATATATACGGTCGCGGAAAACAACTTCCAAAAAAATCCATTCATAGGGAACAGAACCTTCTTAGGTTATAATTGGTTTGAGGTGGCTTGGAACCCAATGAAAAATCATTTCCAACATTGCTTGAAACGCTGAAAACAGCCTTTTTTCGTGCAGCTTAAATGTATAAGATATAAGTCATAAAAATATGTAAATAAAAGGTGTGTTCTGTCACTATTACTTTTAGCTATGCATCTGATACACAGGCTAATAAAACACGGTTGGTCATTTCTTGATTTAATGTCTCAGGAACTGCTGGTGACTCTCTCTCTCCTCACCGTGATCAACCATTTAGCACGCGGGATCAGGACAACGATAACTACCACTGGAACTGTGCCAGTGATCGTCACGGAGCCTGGTGGTACAAAGCATGTCTCCAGTCCAACCTGAATGGAATCTATCGTCACAGCAATCCCTGCCCCTACGATGATGGTTTGATCTGGTATCGCTGGAAGGGAAATTACTACTCCCTGAAGAGGACCGAGATGAAAATAAGACCAGTGGATTTCTGAACGAACATATTCAGTTTTATGTTTCCATTTGAAAATTGTTCAATACACAACGAGTTTAAAAAGAATTCTAGTAGTCACGTCACGTTACTGATAGAACAACGTCTGTTTTTGTAGATAACAGGTTAATTTAAAAAGTAATTACATTCTTGAAGTAGTTTTCCGGCTTAAAAAAATCAAATGACCATCAAATGTACCCAGTGTAAATACGATTTAATCAGAATCATAGTCAACTAAACATACTTTTAGTATGACATTCAGCATCTTTATGAGAAATGTTTGATTAACGAAAACAGTACTATATTATTTCTGCTGTCATTGTTATATAGCTAAGATATGGAGAGCGACACTCCGGTGAAGCCATAGGCGACACAGAGTGTCACCGGCGGAGCAGGAGATTTTTTTCTTCGGGCGTCCAGGGAAACAAAGCGGTCAACAGCAAACGCGAAACTGATACAAAAACAAGGAAAATACGCCCGAAGACAAAATAAACGCTCCGCTGGAAGTTGAAGCACCGAACACAGATCGCTAAGGGAGGGAGGGCGGGGCTCGACATTTGAACTATAGACGTGGTGTTTTACCGTCGAAAGACCAAGAACTGTGGTGCACGTTGAAGGAATGGTTAATATAGCACCGCTACACCAATAGGAGAGAGCCATGGGGATAATTAGCCATTTCCACGGGACTTATGACCTGCATGCATAATAAAGTACTATGCAAATGACTTTGAATAGATGACGCATTTCTTTCGTTTATCGGCGCAATGTTGGATGAAAACTCGAAAAGTTGAAATCAGTTGACATCGCTTTTGGTGTTCTCTTTATTAAACCGCTATATTGCTTGATTATAAAAATTACCCTCGTTAAGGTTTATGCTGGCTGTTTATGCTTATTTTTGCTTTTAATTTATTCCTCAACATTGAATAAATGTATTGCAATTGCACTTACATGGTTTGTTCTGTTCATAGTGACTACCAATGCGGGTTACCAATCTCTCTTTGTCATGATTGCGGCGCATTCTAAGGGCAATAAGAAGCTTGAGAAGCTTAAAATCGGGCGCTTAATAATTAGCTATCTGTTTTGACTTGAAAGGCAGGGTACAGTACAGTAAAAATCACTGGAAAAACAGTCACTTAAACCTATTTAGGCCGGGGGGGGGGGGGGGGCTTTTGAGGCCCGCGCTGACTTTGGACGCTTATAACTTTTTCAAGATTCAACCAAACGCTGCCACACTTTGCGCGTTTATCTAAAATTTATCTCGCAATAATTTGGTAGGATTAGTTATTGTGCCAGTAACTTGAAATCATCATGGCAACGTCATTTTGAAAGGCTTGTTTTCCCAAATTTGAATTTTTCGTGTTTCTATTTAATAATGAAAATCTGGAATGTTTTTAAGTTTGCATTATTTCTCAATGACATAATGGTCTCAATTTATAAAAATATATTTCGCACAATACAAATAAACGATTGAACTAGACGTCTAGAAAATATAAATTTGTAACACTTAACAAAGTGCAGCCTTTTCGCAATACTTCATAAAGGCGGGTTTTTTACCTGAAGACCAATTTTTCCAACGCTTTAGGTGGCTGACGCATTCAGTATTTTCCAGCCCTTACACTTTAATGGAACAGTATACAACTCCTAATCAGGTAACTGCTATTGTCAAGAAAATGATCACAACTTATTGACCAATGATTAGGTATTTGTTTCATACCATTACTGTAATATCAACTGGTGAAGAATAGAAGTACTGAACCATAGTATAAGGGCTGGAAAACACTGAAACCATTTCAGCCGCGTTTCAAGGAATCCAAAAAAGCTTTACTTATCCCATATATATTTGTTTTGCAGTATTTTGTTAATTTTTGGACGATTTTGGGGGATGTGTGGGAGGCGATAGTTTTTCTCAAAGGATTAGTAAAATTTAGACAATTAAGAAATATTGGAGATTAAATGTGATTTTAAAATTTGAATTTGAAGTTAAAAATTGGTGGACGGACACCAAACAGTCTCCTGACAACCCAGAGTGCTCTTGCGAGGGGGTCAACTGTTTGTAGGTGTTTCCATTCTTTTCTTCAATCCCTTCTTTAAATCTCTTAAAGTTCCATTCAAATTCAGGTAGAACCCCACCTTAAGTTTTGTTCTTGTGAGAAAACAACAGAAGTCAAAGGTTGCGTGATATAACCAAGCATGGATTTTAATTATCCCTCCCTTTCCATCTCCTTAGCCTTTCACCCCCACCTGTCCCTCCCTTTCTACTCTCATTCAATTTAATGTTTGTTTACATTTCCTAACCAATTCAGTATCGTACTAATCTGTGCCAAGCAATCAGATAATAACAAAAATTTGCTTTAATTTTGATCTCCCATACCAAAACCTTAGAGTATAAACCGCTAATAAAACAAAACACACTTGATAATAATTCTCTGAGGTTAACGTACTAACTAACTTGATAACAAACCCCATGTCGTTTAAGGATTTTTACTGATCAACATAGAAAATAAGTTCACAATGGTTTGTTCCCAAAACGTTTTTTACTGTACAGAGGGTCTGTATATTGACCTGTAACTTGTATACCGTATTGAAAAATTCAGAACGAACCGACTTCTGCCCGCTACCATGATATCATGTTGAAAAATTAGCTCGTTCGAAACCGTAGCAAAATCGTTAGAGACAGACAAGATACAGCCGTTTACTGGCAGTCTTTGAAAATCCTGATTTTCGTCAAAATGAGCCAAAATAAAGTTTTAAAATGTCCTTTATCAATATGGTTCTTATCTTTTTATTCAATTCTATGAATTGCGTTTTATGCAGTACTGTCCAAAAAGATTTCAATTTCCTCAAAGTTTCGGGACAAATAGATACAAAATATTTCGTGCAGAATGTAATTTGATTAAGCGAATGTTTTCACGTCTATAAATACTTCAAGCAGTGAATGAAAAACCGTTTTGTTTTCATCGATGAGAACCACTTTCAAATAGTTAATGCATAAAAAATAACAATCAGATCAGAATACAATAATTATTAATGTAAGGTCTCGCTATTATGTCTCGGCAGAGATACCTCTTTTTTGCAAGTTTAAATGTATACACATTTCTTGTGAAATGTAATTCGATTCCATTGTCTTTTTTCGTGAATAAAACCCATTGGCCTGTTTTGTTTTCCTGGTCATGTTTGTCTGTGATTTTTACAAAACATGTGGTCTTTTTTTTCGGAACTTTAAGTTACTGATCTCGTCGAAAGACCTTCTACACCAATACTGTACATTGCCAATGTTTTGCTGACGTCTTGAGAAGTGTCTTGTTAACGTCATCAGTCAAATCTGAAATATATCCAAACCGTTTTGTGCAAACATTCTACTCTTTGTGACAGGCGACTTTGACGCCCAACTGTGCGGAAATGAAAATCGACATACTTCTTGCTAAATATATATATATAAAAAAGTTTTAAAGTGGAGTCCGCCTCAAAAAAATGTACCGCCAGACCACACTGCTATTTGTAGAAACCAGCAAATCGTCTAGTTTCCCACAAAAACATTGCGTGACATGAATGACGTTACCCCTTTTATTTACAAAAATAGCTTCAACTTGTCAAAGCAACCACAGTTTCACAATGGTGATTATTAGTACTTTACCCCTTAAGCTTTTTTCTCTGTCCTCCCGCCGAAGCAAAGAAGAGAATTAGATTGCAGATTAGCCCAAAAGTCGACCCAGTGTTCCTACAACGATTTACTGTCAAAAACTGAAATGAAACCGATTGGCCCAGGCTATCCCCGTCATTTTTAGCCGACAGGAGACTATCGTCTAGGACGACCAAAGGGTAAATTATAAATCGGCCACGCCCGATTAATGAGGCGAAGCTAAAGCTAAAGCGCGCTGATGAAACTCACAATTCAAAATAAAAAATCGCTCTTGGTATACTTTAGCTCATTGATATGATTTGTAAAATGCGTTGACCATTGTCAAGATGCAGGTCCGAAGATGTCATCTTAATTTCGACTTTTGTGAGATCCCACAAAGGGAAGAACAAACTGTTCATTTTTAAAGTTGAGAGGCGCGAACAAAGGACTATTATTGGTCATATATTTTTTAATTTCTCCAGTCAGGTGAACTTGCCCTGGTAGGCTTGTTCGCCGTCAAACATTTCCTAAACAATCCGAATCCGAATATCAGGTATAGGCTAGCCTTATTCCCAAGCGTTTGTTCCAGTGTTTCTACTAATTCAGCGTGGTTAACGTTATTTGTAGAGCTCGTCACTACTTAAAATTTAAAGTTTTAAAAAGATGTAAAGTACCGCCAGAATGTCGCAACAGACGACTATAAATGTTGCAAAATTCATGTTTCCTAAACCACACTTCTATGCTCAATATTATATCGCCGTAAAGCAGCCAAGCCTCTATTGCTGCCTTTAAAAAGATAATCTCTCGTACTCGTCAAGACTATTGCACGAGAGATTCGAAGTTAGTCATGGGGTTGAAGGGTGGTAAGGGGCCCCGCTGGAGTCCACTGGGGCCACCAGGTGCACTTCGTAAATGCCGGGAAATGCCCACCGTGTCATAGGCTCTACCACAAGTCGGCTGTCTCATGTCCTCTAACCCTGGTAATGCTGTTGTACTGAAGCTGAGCGACAACGGCAAAAGGCGGGTATCCGGCGCCTTTCAAATAACGGGATATTGTGGCTAAGGGAAGGACACCCTGACAGCAAAAACCCTGGCCCTCCAGGTTAAGGGTTGGGCATGGGGCCAATCCCCCATCACGTAAAAATTATTGAATTCGGAAACCGGAATAAACCGGCGCTATACCCACCTAGGGTTATGGCCATAAGTCAAGTAAGTCATCGACAGAAGGTTTAAATATGAAGAGGTTTGGATAAAGTAAAGACAACACAGACCTTCAGGCTCTTTATTGGCTTTCTATTATAATTTATTACTATTTAATAAAATTCTTATTCGACCGCAACTACAGTCGAAGAACCCGGCATCCTGAAAGAGACAGGCAACGTTTGGGGTGCTCGGATACGGACGACAAAAATTGGAAAGTGCTCGGGTACTAAGAAAATAATATTCCAACGACTGCTAGGTTAAAGGACGGGGTTTTTGCGCCTTTCGAGTTCGAGTGCCAGTTAAAAACATCCCTTTCATTAGCGGGAACAAAATGTCAGTGTTTGCACTTTTTTTCCTGTGTTACTCTTACTGTTTTCTCGCCAAGTTACCTTAATAAGCCCTTCTTTATTGTGCTTGTGGCTTATGCCGAATTTACTCCAAAATGTTCCAAAATCTAGGGCCTGAAATAAAGCGAGCCTAAGAGGCGCGTCTTAAAATACTACATTCTAAAGACTGTTTTTTTTATTTAATTCCAAATCCTTTAGCCGGCATTATGTATTGGTCTCTCCTTGTTCTTGTAGAAGACCTGTAAGTTTGTCCATGTTGTGGTCTATGGCTTTGTTCAAAAAATCGAGCCAAGTAGAATCCGACTCGAGCGTAAAATGTGAATTCCTGCAAAACAAGGTAGAGTTTGAATCAACACGGGAACATAACAGCAAACTAGTGTAACGCGCCCTACAGTTCCACAAGTGATTGATTACTTTTTGACAGGTTTTTGTTAGTTTCCCATTGCTTGACCAATCACAAACCAGTATCCAACAGAAAAATGTCAAAGATCCATTTTTAAAAAAGCATGCGTCGGTGCGTTTACTGCAATAAAGGGTCGGACCATTTGTTTGAGGGCGAGGGGTTGGGCAATTTCTTCTTGGTAAGAATTTTTTTCAGCATTGGTATTTGCAAAAAAATTTTTCACAAACCTAACCCTCTGCAAGATTTTTTTGCACCATCCATGTTTACCAGGTGAGGCTTACTTTTTTCCCCCATGCTTACTTTTGCTCGATTGTTGTTTCTATTACTTTTCTTATGCAAGAATGTTTTTCGTAATTGCCCAACACCACCCCCGGCCCTCCCCCCCCCTCAAAAATGGAATGATCTGTCCCTAAAGCAACTAAAATATTAATAAAGATGAATTTTTTCAACAATGACACGAGCATGGGACAAAGAAAAATTCTGAGTCCCCGACGGGAATCAAACCCATGGCCTCCCAGATACCGGTTGGGCGCTCTAACCAACTGAGCTACGAGAGACTCGTGGAGAGCTGGGCCATTAACTAGGTTGATATGTGACACGCGTCCTGCATACTGCTAGGATCAGCAATGAAAATTTAAAATTTACCTCTTTATTATTTACTACACTCTTGATGATTTCGACATTGCTGATCCTAGCAGTAATTTACCATCTTTATTATTTACTACACTCTTGATGATTTCGACATTGCTGATCCTAGCAGTATGCAGGACGTGTGTCACATATAAACCTAGCTAATGGCCCAGCTCTCCACGAGTCTCTCGTAGCTCAGTTGGTTAGAGCGCCCGGCCCAACCGGTATCTGGGACTCAGAATTTTTCTTTGTCCCATGCTCGTGTCGTTGTTGAAAAAATTCATCTTTATTATTTATCACCAAGCTTTAAATTTACCATCTTTATTATTTACAACTAAAATATTGTTTTCGCGTCAATATATGTACCTTGCTTTATTCAGCATTTCCTTCAACTGATTAGCTAGTTTGGATGCCTGGGATACATGAAAGAGAAAAACGAACAAAAATCTTGTACACCTCAATTATTTCAAGCTATATTAGGGTATTCAGGGTGCAAAAATGGAAAATTGACTCACAGATTCAGATACACTTTGATGATTCATCGGACTGTAAAGACTCATAACTACATCGTCAACACTGCAAAAATAAGGAAAAATCAAAACATTATTACTAGAACTTGTGTGCATTGGAGCGCTTTTCCAAGAAACTTTTGAAACCAAAGCGTATTAGATTGGGCAAGCCAAATGGTAAGTGATTTTGGCATTGCTGAGCACTTTAGTCCAGAACAGCATAATTCTAAAGCTGACGCTATAAACAAATGACCTTCCCAACGTAAAACATTGATTTTTTTCACCGTTACCTAGCGTGCATTGCACATTAGGGGGGGGGGGGGGGGATGCCGACAGCAAATATTTGATACCCTCGATTACTAGTCTCCATCATAGCCGTTTTTTGGATGTCTTTTTTGAGGGGAGCGTTTTCGTGACTTCCCGCCAACCCCTTAAAAAAAAACAGCTGCGAAGGAGACTACTAGACAATGGGTTAACTATTGGCATTCGCTCCACTGTGATGTAAAGATAAAAGTACGGTGGCTATTAACCTTTCTTAACAAATCACACATGAGTGCCTGTTTTCTGGACCAATAGGAGACCTATACCAAATGCGACCAGTGCGCTTCTTCAACAACTGAATATTTAATATGAACAATAAACAATCTCGGAAATAAGTGGCTGCATTTTAAGCTAAGGAAATGGCTCACAATCAGTCAAAGAGTGGGTATCTCCTGATCTTATCTATTTAAAAAAGTTTAATATCCATTGTAGACAACGAGAAGTCTTTCTGCAAATTTGTTTGATCTGCAAATCACTTTTTTCTCTCCTTATCACATGCGTACCTTGGACTAGTTCTCAGGACCTTGTCTGCCATTTTGTCTAGCTGCTGGATATTTTCCACAGATGTTACTTGGCCTGAAGTTTGAATTGCACTAGAAATTTTCTTTACACATGACCGACAGGCCTGAAAGAAAAGAACAATTGTGAAGTACGTATCAATATACAAACACTTAGTTGGACAGACAAATCAGTAGCCTCCCACAAAGTCGTTTTTAAAGGCAATCATGTTTTACAGGGAGGTGTGAAACACAATCGCCCCTAAAAACGACTGCATGGGAGGCTAACACATGAGCAAATGAGGAAAGAAAAGCATGAAAGAACGAAGGAATGAACACATGTGAGTGAACCAAAGAAAAACAAAACAAAAGAAAAACACACAAAAGAAGGCGTCATCCTTAACCGACTGACCATAGTTAGTAGAGGGAGACTAACTGTGGACTAACCGACCAACCCAACCACCCAGTCAGTCACTCAGTCAGTTTGAGTTTGTCAGTCAGTCAGTCAGTCAGTCAGTCAGTCATCAGATTGTCAGTCAGCCAGTCAGTCAGTCACTTTTTAGTTGGTCACTAAGTCAGTCAGTCAGCCAGTCAGTCATCAGATTGTCAGTTGGTCCGTCAGTCAGTCAGTCAGTCAGTCAGTCAGTCAGTCAGTCAGTCAGTCAGTCAGTCAGTCAGCCAGCCAGCCAGCCAGTCAGTCAGTCAGTCAGTCAGTCAGTCAGTCGACAGTCAGTCAGTCACTTGTTAGTTGGTCACTAAGTCAGTCACTAAGTCAGTCAGTCAGTCAGTCAGTCAGTCACTTGTTAGTTGGTCACTAAGTCAGTCAGTCAGTCAGTCAGTCAGTCAATCAGTCAGTCAGTCAGTCAGTCAGCCAGCCAGTCAGCCAGCCAGCCAGTCAGTCAGTCAGTCGTCAGTCAGCCAGTCATCAGTTGGTCACTAAGTCAGTCAGTCAATCATTCAGTTGCTAATCGGTCGGCTGGTCGGTCAGTCGGTCTTTCAGTCACATTAATCTATTTAACATCCATTACTAACTTTGACAAGTCCCACACAGGGAGGGACTAAAAGTTTGTCTTCACTTGACCAGCCCTGTTTATTTGATTCTGTATCATCATCATCATCATCATTATCACCTTGACATCCATTACACTTCTGAGCCTACAATAAAACAACAAAACCAACAAAGAAGTGAAATAAACTGTACTATAAAAAATTAATAGTAAGAGTCTTTCTTTATTTCTTGGGATTTTTATGTATAATTATTATTTGTTTCCTTATTGCTTGACCAACAAAAAACAAAGTAGTCTGTAAGATAGCATCCATCTCCTATGACATAAACTTCCATCATCTGGCCAAAATGAGTTAAAGAACTTTCAAACCACTTAATTTTCTTCTGGTCTTTTTTAAGGGTATCGTTTGAAATGTCTTATCAATTTAGATTTTTATATAGTTTTGTTTAACAGTGTGTGGGGCAGTGGTGAGAGTGCTTGCCTCCCTACAATGTGGCGCGGGTTTGTTTCTGGCCCTGTACCATATGTGAGTTGAGTTTGTTGTTGGTTCTCGCCTTGCTCCAATGGTTTTTCTCTGGGTTCTCCAGTTTTCCTCCCTCCTGAAAAACCAACACTTTCAAATTTCAATTCGACCTGGATAGAGGAACCACATGAAAGCCAGCTAGAGCTGATGTGGCTTCCTCTCTAAATAAAGCAATTTTTCTATTTATTCAGATACAAGCAGTTAAAATGTTAGATATTATTATGATGCACAAAGGCGTGCTTACCTCATCTAGCTCAGTGAGTGCATCTTTGATCAGCTCTGAACTAGACTGTAATATTGCTAAAACTGCTTGTTTATTATCTGGAAAACAAAATGATTATCTTCAACCTAACTATCCAATGCTTTCCTACTTTTATAGCCGCAGGCTATGTTAGATCTAAAATTTTAGTATGTTAGTCGATCCAGACAAAATCTTTTTTCTTGTTGCAAAAACAATAGCCATGGTTGGCTGTTTTCCATGTGGGCTAGTAAATTTAAACAATCATTTACTAGCCGATAACAGGGCTTTCAATAGGATTTGAAGTTTTGGGTGGCTGTCTTTGGGTGACACATGTTGGAGGGCAAGGCAAGAAGCTATAAAAATCTCCCCTTTGTACGTATCTGCATGAATTTTACCGGCAATTAAATATAAGAGAAATAAGATGTGCTAGACCAGATTGCCTTTAATTTATTGTACTAAATACGGGTTGACTAAGGTCTTTTTTCTGGTACCTTTTGGAAGGTTCTGAAAGCTATCGCAGTGTTCCCACAAAGTTCCTGTCGATTGAGTCTTGGCACTTGCGACACTGCAACACAAGACACAAACATTGAAGAAATGAACAAAACTTTCAAGAATTCCCGCCAATGTTGGAGTATTATTAAAACTCAATAATGTAATGAATAATTGAATTGTTTAGTTTGTTTGTAGTTTTGACGCTGACTGTTTTTTGATGTTTTTGAAAGTAACATCAAAAAACAGTCAGCGTCAAAACTACAAACAAACTATGTCATCACCTGACTACAATTACACAATTTTTAAACGCATTGAATTGTTTGATTGCAATTCCATTTTTCAGAGAAGAGTTCAATACAGTTGAAGCTTTCTTAATGGACACTCTCGTAAGCGGACAGCTCTACTTACTTGTTTGAAACCCTGTTTTAACTCCCATACAAACTCTGTATTTTTACATGAATTTCTTGTAAGCGGCCACGGACACTTTCAGAGATTGCGACTTAGACTTTTTCCCTTTTTTTAAGCTCCCGTAAGCAGACACCCCAAAGAAAATCCTATTAACAACCTCTGTATCTTGTTTTTATCAATGAACTTCATATTGCTGTTCGTCACAATGATTTTACAGTAATTACAGTACCATATTTTAGTGTTTTTTTCGTTGTCATCCACATCTGTCCGGTTATTGTTAGCGGGGCAAGCTCTGTAAGCCGCCATCTTTCCCCTACACCCCTAGTGCCCGCCCACGAAAACCATTCTTTTAAGCCGCCATGCAGCTCCAGTTCATTATGGACACTTTTTCGCGTCCTGATACTTACAAGAGCTTTGACTGTATTCAAAATTATCCAAAAATTAAAATTTTTAACTGGATGTAGTGATGGTTGGTTTAACCAAAGAGGGATGTGAGAATTCCTTATATGTATAAAACGAAATAGCAACATTTTTCTTTTGTTTTCTGTTTACCCAGTGGT
>NC_135761.1:4507145-4536442 GCF_052425735.1 Oculina patagonica | reverse complement strand
CCCTGGTGGAACCGGCGTTTACTTGACTCCGGTGAGACCGGTGTTCATTATGCAAGGGTTTTTATGCATTATTTTTGAAAAACATGTATCTGGCTAATGCACCTACAGTTTATTATACCTCAAATTAATACCTGAGGGGGCTATTTTCAAGTCCACCTTGGGGACCCGGCGTTTATTCGGTACGCGGTGTTTAATCGAGAATGGGTCGTTTACCAAAAAAGTAATACAAAATCGCGCGTTGAAATGGTCGCGGAATCTGTTTGTCCGTGCGTGTTGGCGCGCGACGTGCACTAAAACCACGCCGCGATCAACCGCCATTTTGATTTTCAAGCCCGCGCGCGCCTCCCGTATCCGTCGGTCTCCTGCAAATCAAACGAGCGACTTGGAGCAAGCCTAAAATCGCCCGTTTAAAGACTGGTTTATCTTCGATATTTGCGCATTAAGTATCCTGATTAGAACTTTACCTACCTGACATTATAAGACAATGCATAGTTTCGAGAATGTAGCCAATCTCTTGTACAACTTTAAAGTAATAGAGATAAAAGACTGTAGTGCATCCTGATATTAATAACGCTGAATGTGCTCGGGAACTGTGTCTTCCATAAGTTAAACGGTCGATATGCAGATCTAAGTATGCCATATAGTCGCCGCTGATTTTGCCGGCTGTTCATTCTCTCTATTTTAGTAAGAGATGTGGGCTCCACAAATTATTTCCGTTATATAAGGTTGCACAGTGAAGGTACCAAAGGGGTTTAGGGACCTAAAAGATATGGGGATTCAGAGCTCCCCCTCCAACTCACCAGAGAAGAACTGAGAATGGACATTTTTGTTCGAGAACCAAGGCAAAAACGTAAGGGCTCCAGAGTCTCTTTTTTCAAATGGAATTAATAAAATATTTGACTATTATTCACGTGACAATGTATTTCTTGTTCGTAATCGCGATACCACGCCGTACGTCGTGGGAGTTTGATCGTAGCACGAGTCAAGTTCGAGCCCGAGTCAACTTCGAGTCACGAGTCAAGTTCGAGTCACTTTTTTTTCACTCTTTTTTCAATAATATCGTTTGACTATACCGTAATTGTTATTGTCAAACAATGTCGCATAGGTAAGATAAACATCAGTTGTTTGGTTTGACACGAAACGATTTTCAACTCACCAGCGACAGAATTGTCGTTCAAGTTTCCAAAACGTTTGCTGCGTTTTCAAGACTGATAATGTTTCCATTCACAGCTATGAGGTGCTTCGAAAATCTTAGACAAACCCGCACACAAAAAAAAAATACATTGGACGGGTTATTCTGATGCAAGAAATGATATAAACTGTTTGACAGGTAAACAACATGTCCTCCACCAATTTGGCCGTGGAGAGAATGGGCTAGAATGCTTTATTTCTTGTATGGGATCCCTGTGGTTAAAACAAGATGGCGCTCGAGTCAAGAAGGGCTAATATTTTTGAACTTCACGTCAATTTTCACGCTTTCTTGTTGAAATGGAACCTCTGCCTCAGCTGTGTGTAATTAATACAGGTAGGAATCTGTGAGAAAATCTATTATGAATGCCGAGGAACGTTTGAAAAGCAGTTGCGAACAAATGCAGGACTAAACTGTCGCAATCGACAGTGAAACTGAAAGAAGAGGTCAAATGACTCAAATCTTGCTGTTCTTATACCTCCGGTACGTATATAATTTCACACAGCAATTAAAAATAAAACTGCAAAAAAAAAAAAAGAAATTTAACTTGACTCGAACTTGACTCGTGCTACGATCAAACTCACGTCGTGGGGTCGGGTAGCAGCACTCGCAAAGTCTCACATGAATGGCTCGCCACCCTTCGAGAGAACACAAGAACAAACAAGAATCCCGGGGGGGGCACTCCAACATGAAAAGGGGCGGGGATGCTCGTCGAGTATTTTAAAAAGAACCCCTAAAAGCGACCAATCTGGGCGTAGTTAAAGCTCTTTTTGACCCCTAAAGTATATATTTGTATATCTTTTCACCCTAAGTGAGACCAAAAATCCAGAATTTACACCCCTAAGCGAGACAGCGAGCATCCCCGCCCCTTTCAAATGGGACTCACCACCAGACATTGTTTATTGCATATAGTTGTGGGCGGGAATTAGATTCCACTGTAAAATCGACCTGTGACTTCGTATGGCTGGTACTTGCACGCGCTTGCGTTGTGTTGCGATGACTTGGGTTCACTTTGATCGAGATCAAACTTGCACGTAAATGTGAAGTTCCCACAAGTTTTTCATCGTTAGGCTACCCAGCGCAAGATATGTTCTGAGTATACCTTCGATATAACCGCCGGTGCCATAATCATGAACTAAACTATATTTCACCACCCCCTCCCCGGGTATCGACACTGACTAATTAAAGGCTATTTATTTCCCGAAATAAATAATTTTATGCAGCTTGTGACGTATGCATCTCCCAGCTTCCCTCGTACGAGCACACGGGATATTCTTCACGTCCTTACATAGAATCGAGGCAACTGTATTCAATCCTCTTTTCGCTCGAGGTATCCAACGAGCGAGGAACATTTTCCCCTTCCTCCACTCCCTTGTTTCGGTTACACTTATCAGTGGTATGGCGGTTTTTTTCCCTTCACCTTTGCTGGGTCATTGTTATGTTGATAAACGGCCACACCTGTGGCCAAAAGATCCCAAAATGGGTATTTTTGATTTGTCCCAGCAAACAGAGCTTAGCCAAAGCAACACACACTGGTGCTTCGATTGAGTAGTACCTTATTATAGGAATATAACGAAGCATTTTAACAACGCGAACAAAATTTACGCGTAATAAAATTAACGCGAATTTAAGAAAGGTTCTGGTTAGATGCTTATAGTAAACATGTTAACATAAATAAAATTAACGCGAATTTCTGAAATTCGCGTTAATAAGATGTACCGTTTATTTCCTATAATAAGGTAGTTAATTATGAAGGAACAAAGATGCATTAAGTACTACTAACGAGATAACAGTTGTTTGTTTTATAAACAAAATTGGTAAAAGTAGTCGTCGCTGATTATATCCTTCGTTTGTGAGTGACCTCAGGAAATACGTTAAATCATTTTCGTGATTAAAATTAATGAGCTGTCCAAAAGCATCCTCTCCACTCCTCTGAATAATATTCATTAGTGAGTTTCAGTTATTTTTAGTCACATGAGTATTGCAGACTGAGAGAATAGGCCGCACATGCTTGTTTCTATTTCTATTCCGAAACAATCCAAACAAACAAATGTGAAGTGACCACAAGTTTTCATCGCTTGGCTACCCAGCGCAAGATATGCTGTGAGCATACCTTAGATATATGAACTAAACTATAGTCCACCATCCCCCTTCCCGGCTATCGAAACTGACTAATTAAAGTACAAATAACCAGAAAACGGTTGTTTAAATGAAGAGAAGATCCTCGCAGTTATGAACACAACTTAAGCAGTTGCGAAAATTAAGCCTGAAAATATCAGGCTTGCCGGGACTCGAACCCTGACCTATGCGATACCGGTGCAGCGCTCTTACCAATTGAGCTAACAAGCCAACTAGGAGCTGGTCATAAAATTGGTTCGTTATATACCCGGGAAAGATGAAGATGAAATAGTGAATATACGATAAACTATATATATTTTTATTTTGTTTGATAAACAAAATAGGTTAAAGTAGTTGTCGCTAATTACATCCTCTCTACTCCCCCTGAATAATATTCATTATTGAGTTTCTGTTATTGTTAGTCACATGAGTAATGCAGACTGAGTGAATATGCCACGCATTCTATTTCTATTCCGAAACAAGCCAGCTTTCCAGTCTCGTCTCAAGGTTGCCTTTTAATTTGCAAGTTATATTAGTTCGTTCAACGATCCTCAGGGGAAGTCAATGTTCCGCTCATTCGCCAGCTCGTTGGTTTCTTGTTCAGTCAGATCCAGCTTATTCTCTTCTTTTTCTTGTCCATTCGTCACATCATACACCTGGTCAGTCCCAGCCGCCTTATCAGCAATGGCTTTATTAAACGGGTTGCTCGGGCCAGTTTGATGAAGTCGACGACGACGCCTCCACCCAAGATCACTGCAACTGGTCAATTTTTTGATAAATTTAAGAAAAAAGGCTAAACCGTGATTTGTTATACCTAATTACATAAAATTTTCGCAACACGTTAATTTCACGATTTTTAGGTGTGCATATTTCGCGACACTAAAATTTCGCGATTTTGCGAATTTTTTTTATTTTGAGTCACTTTAATTTCGCGTTTTTGAGTACGACACAATTCACATTTTCTCGGCAATATAAAATAACATGCCCTTGAATTAAATAAAACGACTTCATCAAAGGAACGATAACATCAAAATTACCAAAAAAGCAAGGGCGGGACTAAATGTCGGCAATAGCAACAACAGAGCAGTTCCCACAATGTCTACAGGTAGGTCATACTTGTACGTGCATGAGTTATTGTTCCTGAGTCAATTGACGACAACATTCATTTACATTGGAAATTTTTTCTTTTAGTGGTACTAAACCTATTTTTTCTTGATTATTGACATGGATAATGTGAGTCACTTAATTTTCGCGTCATGTTATGTTCGCGACACTTAAAGCACACTCAAATCAGTTCAGTTCGCGCCTAGAACTACTATAAAGTACCTTATTACATGAAATTTTCGCGTCACTTTAATTTCGCAATTTTTAACATGTCGCGAAAATTTCATGTGATAAGGTACTTTATAGTAGTTCTAGGCGCGAACTGAACTGATTTGAGCGTGCTTTGTCAAAGTGAACGCTCCGCGCCCGAGCTGAACGTACGTCGTGGGTGGGATAAAAGCTCTCGCAAAGTCTCACATAAATGACTCGCCACCCTTCGAGAGAACACAAGAACAAACAAGAATCCCGGGGGGTGGGGGGTTCAAAATAAAAGGGGCGGGGATGCTCGTCGGGTATTTTAATTAGAATCTCTAAAAGAGACTAATCTGGGCGTAGCTCAAGCTTTTTTTTTACCACTGAAGGATACCAGCGGACTAAAAATAAAATATTTGTTGTATATTTCTTCACCTTAAGCGAAACCAAAAATCCGGAATTTACACCCCTAAGCGAGACGACGAGTATCCCCGCCTCTTTCATATGGGAGTCCCCCCCCCCCCCCCGGGGGGACTGAGTAAAGCAAATCCAAGGCAAAGGATGTTTGGTTCGAGTTATCAGGAGACTCTGGAAAAGGAATTCACTGAAGCTGGTAATTTGCTTGTACTTGCTGGCGCTTGACCAGACACTGTTTATTGTATATCGTTGTATGCAGTAAAGGAGGCAAAGTGAATTGAATTCGGGCGCAACGTGAATTGAACTCGGCACTCGCGGGATCGCAACTACGGCGCTCGAAGAGTTCAATTCACGTTGCCCCCGAATAGAGAGCCTGCTCGCAGGCTAAGAGCTTTCTACCTCAGTCAGTCAGCGTAACACCCTTTCTCCAGCCCCCCCACCCCCCCCCCTCCCCCCTCCGAGCTCCAGCCGTGTTTGGGAATTACCAACTGATCTTTTCCTTTTTTTGTTAAGCTCTGGTAAGTGACCAGTTGAGGATTCTCATTCATTTTAGTCAACACTTTATCAAAGGTATACACAATATGGTCATTTTACGGTACTTTAAAATGTAGCTAATAATGTTAGCTGATAAAGATCCCCAAATTAAAAGTTCAAGACAATGCACTGGTCGCGGTCTCTTACTGGAGCGGTCGTCTAAGAGAGCTTTATATTCAACTGTGTATGGTTTTATGTTGGTTCAATTCCGACGGATGGCGAGTACTTTCACCCTACTCCCCATGATAATAGCAATACATTTTTAACAATCTCGTTCCCAGAGCCTGCGTTACCCTTGAGCAGCGGTCGGGAAACACAACGGCTCTGAATCCAAAACCGGAACCAGGAAATCCTGGTTCCTGTTTGATTTTCGCGTGCGCCGGAAATTGTGGTGAAACGAACAAGTTTTCAACAGCCAGTCAGATTCGGTCGCCTTTGTGGCAGGCTTTCAGAATAGCCCAAAGGTCCCAATCCCTGGCGCAGAACAGAAGGATCGCGGCCTCTGGGGACGAGATTGTGTTTTGAGTCGATAATTGCGCATGTGTGATTCTAACCTTTCGTGTAGTAAAGAAAAAATGATGCACACCACAAGGATAATCATATGAGCCCGTCTCATCCTGAAATTTGTCCTGTCAATAAAATATCTAATGTGAACACATTTTGTGTTAGGCACAGAGAACTAAGAGATCGGAAAGTTGGATTTATACTCTAAACGCCTCTGAAAACGGAAAATCGGGGGGTAAAATTGCAGTGTTCGAATGACAACATCGTTCCCAGGGGGCGGATCTAGGGCGGGAGTGCAGGGGGGTGCGCAACCCTCACTGTATTTGCAAAGCTCCTGTCAGGCACCGCTGCACTACTTAATCCTGAAAAGGCTGAATAAGTCGAAGGCGTAATTTCACTAAATTTTAAAGTAAGAAACACAGTTCAGTACTTACAAAACAAGACACAACATTTGCTTTCCGACAAAGTAATGGCATTGACAATCAGTCAATCTCAGAGATCCACAATAAATACGACACAACAAAAATTGGTGGCATCGTTCGCCAAGAGTGGAAAAGCCCTTAGTTGTTCGTAAGTGTGTTGTTGTAGCTTAAGTCAATTGAATCTCTGCTTAGACGCGAAGTATAGTATGGGAAGCCATTTCTCTTGAGGGGCTGGTGTAGTTTTAAAAATAGTTCCGAGTTATAAAATGCCTGGTGTCACTCACCTAACTCCAAGTTTCAACGGTCGTTAATTTGTTTGATGCGAGCCACAGCAGATCAATCGAAGAAGTACGAAATATAAATACTACTGACTTTATATACACTGACTGATCAGGCAATAGCACACAATAAGGGACGTTGTGGTTTCAAACAGGAAAAAGTTTCTTAATTGCACCTAATCAACTATTGTTCTTGTTCACGAGCTTTAACTGTGTTCTTGACAAAATACGCCGGTCTATTAGCGGAGAGCTGGAGCGAAACGCCATCACTATCAATGTCATAACCAAGAATATTCGCGATAGTAAAACTCCACTTGATAATAAGTAAACATGATGATAAACGTGAACATGGGTAAATTGTATTTGTTAGCAACTTTTTTTTCTGAAACCTCTGGTGCGTTCGAGCCAATATATGAACAATACACCCTGGAATTTTTATGACCCGATTCAGGAAATGCACAACAACTTCAAGCTATGCGGTCAGCCAAATTTAAAGGATGAGCCCCTTAAACTTTAGCAATAAAGTTTTTTGATGATTTTTGAAACACATAGCAGTTTGTTTTTTGATGTTCCTAATTGCAAAAAAATAAAGCCCCCCTACTGTGTGCAGTACGTTTTATTGTTATATTTGTTTGTGTGTGTTTGTTTCACTTAGCAATCCAAAAACATTTTCCGCGTTGTAAATTAAAAGAGGTTTGTCACGGATGGCGTAACTAAACAAAATTTTGCCTAAATATTTGAAGAACGTGGTTCGTAATCTGCCGACTTATTTCTTCAGTCGGTGCTTTTTTTGGTTTTATATTATCACCCATTGGTATTTTCTTATTATCATTATTAGTATTTTAAGGTTTGCTTTGATTTGAAGGCAATCTTGTGCATCGTAATAAACGACTTAATGCGCGAAAGTTTCGCGGTCATTCATGTCTCCTGTCGTTAATTGGAGGCAATAAATTAGCTGAGAAAGATGTAATTTTCTGTCGTCATGAGTGTGGGACAAAGGTTAAGAAAAAATCTGAGACCATGGTGGGAAACGAACCCATGACAATTCACACATCGGTTAAAGGCGAGTTTGGCCATTTGTTCTAGTTTCATGCATATGCCGAAAGTGACGCGCACACATTAACCCATTGACGCCTGGCTTTTTTCGGAGAAAATGCATTTCAGACATTTTCTATTTAATTTTTTCCCTTTTCCTTTTTCTTCTATTCTTATCTTTTTTTTCTGCAGTTGTTGGCCTTCTACGGGGCACAATTTGCCCCACGCAGTCCGCCATTTTGAATTGTAATGAGCTTATAAATTGTGGGATAAACAGAGCTTATACGTCATAAAATGTATCGCCGGCGACGTTCTCATACAAGAGGGGAAAGTCTCTCCAACTAACCCCCGCAACAAGTCCCTTGAACAGTTCACACGAGGGGACTAGTCTCCGGGGATTTGTTCCCTTGTGTGTTCGGCCTTAATTTTCAGGGACAAGTTCTAGAGACTTGACCCTTCAATTCAAACCAGTTTAAATCCGTAGGACAGGTTGCAGATCAAACTTTGGTTTCTTCAACTTTGACAAAAATGGGTAGTTCACACAACGGGACATGTCCCAGAGACTCGTTGCAGAGACTAGTCGCAGAGACTTGTCCCCTGGTATGTGCAATACTTTTGCCGGTCTCCGACCCATCGGAAGTCCCATCAACGTGCCTGCGAATTTGAACGCTCTTGACTTCGCAGGCATGTGGGTGAAAAAGACCGCTTATAAACCCCCCCCCCCCCCCCATCTATCTGTAGACAAACAAAATACATCCGATTATAAGCCCCTCCGGATATAAGCCCCTCCGCTTAAAAACCCACCCAAAACCACTTACGAAGTTGTATAAGCCCAGGGCTTAAAAGCGGAATTTTTGCGATATGCCAGAACTAGAGTGAACTTCTAGTTCTGGAGTGCAGAGCTTCGTTTTGGAAACCTGCCTACACTTGCGAGTCCGATTGGCCAGCCAACATAAGTTCCAAACTTTTAGCAAGGGCTATTAAAACTGGTCTAAATGATTTAATGTAGAGATGATGTAACAGTTACTCAGCAGTTTGTTTGAAGCCAGCAAATTAAGACTAAAGCCAATGAAAATCGGAAAAGTTGGGAAAAAAAATCCGTAACATTGTCTAAGTTGCGAAAGGTCATGGGTTCCGCTTTCGTTGAAGACTCTTGCTTTGTTCCATGTACATTTCCTCATTGCATCTGAAAATTATAATATAATATACATTTTCAGACATAAACTGAATGTGGCTTTATTTTATCTGGCGATGCTTAATTTACAGCTCGCCTAGCTCTCCTTATGTTTACAACAAATTGTGATTCAGTTTTGTTCGGCATTATGATAATCATGATCCTCGAGCTCAGTCTCCACACGGTCGGCAAAGGAGTCCTCAAGCTGAAGGTTGTTTAGGCTTCGAGCATGAACTTTGGAACGACGTCGACGGCCCGAGGAGAAACCAAAACGACTAGCTTCACTGCAACAAATAACGTAAAAACAACTTTTTTAATGCTTCAAAAAAATTGAAGACGTATATGTTTGTAGGTATAAGTAAAGAGCATGAGCACAATAAAGTCAACAATTTTATTTTCTTGTTGTTTTTTCTGCTTATTCTAAAGGCCCTTTCCATTTGTCAGAACTGGCCGGCCAGACCGGTATATTCGAGAACAGAATTAGTCAGATTTGTCCTGTCAAATCACACAATACATAAATATTATACATTGTTATGGTGTATTTGTGGAAACATCTCGTGGAAAAGGCCCATTTCACATTCAAGACCACCAGATCCACCGGACCGAGAGGGGGGTACTCAGGTATGTTTTGGGTGGGTATGTGCCACCGAGTCGATCCAAAGTAGCACCCCGTTTTAGAAAGAATTTGCATCCAAAATGATACCCCGTTCTAGAAACAGTTCAATTTTTTAACACCCCGTTTTGGCTACTGATAATTTGAAACTTTCGTGCGTTCAAATTATCATACCCCGTTCTTACCCCGTTCTAGATCGGGAGCCCAAAATCACTACCCCGTTGGGCGGCACATACCCGTATAGGTATTTTGGAGGAGTACCCTCCCCCCCCCCCCGGGCCGGCCGGCTAGTTCCAACAAATGGAAAACGCCCTTAGTGAGGACAGCAGAAGAAAAATGATCGTTTTCTTTCTTCTTATGAGCTTATGGTTATGCTTGTACTTGTTATTATGTCCAGTGAAAACTTGTCTTAACGGAACAATTCTCCAGAAAGTTACATGGTTTGAAATGAGCATGCAAT
The DNA here is from genome assembly GCF_052425735.1 of Oculina patagonica. Classification (NCBI taxonomy): domain Eukaryota; kingdom Metazoa; phylum Cnidaria; class Anthozoa; order Scleractinia; family Oculinidae; genus Oculina; species Oculina patagonica. The sequence goes on along the minus strand of NC_135761.1, from coordinate 4,526,402 downwards.
TCTTATACCGATCTGAAGAGGTTTACTCATCATGATTATTAATGCTAGTTAATTTTAAGCAAATAAAGGTAAAGGTTAAGTCTGCGTTCGGAGCTTATCCTGGTTTCGGTAGCATTAAGCGCCCAGGAGTATTTCTACTCCCCTGGATGGGATGCTTGTCCATCACAGGGTTACCCAACAGCAGTAAATTCGCCGGTACCCATTTATACACCTGGGTGGAGAGAGGCACTGTGAGAGTAAAGTGTCTTGCCCAAGAACACAACGCAGCGCCCGGCCAGGCCTCGTACCCGGACCGTTCGACTCGGAGTCGAGCGTGCTAACCATTAGGCCACCGCGCCTCTCAGTCGCAAAATTAGGAGGGAGGGGTGGGCATCCTCTTTTCTCGCTATTAAAGAGTTTGACACAAACCTTTCGTGCAGTGAAGATAAAATGATGCAAATCACAAGGGTAATGACAAGAACACGCTTCATGTCGCAAGTATTCCTGTTAAAATAGCAAACAAACATTGCGTTAAACAAAAGTGCATATTTATTTGGCTGAAATATTTTTAGTTTACTGTCCTCTTCATTAGACTGCATACATATACACGTACGTCAGTTGTGTTTCGATGCGTAAACAATTGCAAGGCTAACCATTGTTTTCAACTATTCCACTGGGTTTGTCGTTTAAATACAAAAAGCTATGCAAACATTCCCTTTGCCATTATGAGTTGCTACATTTACTGTACTCGTCAAGTAAGTTGTTAACTTTACCTAAATATAGTACTTAACAAAGATGGCACTAAACTAAAGGGTCGTCTGAGGTCTCCGGGTTGATGCTTGACCTATGTATTTTAGGGTCGATATTGGTTATTGAAATTGCAGCTATTATGCGTCAACTCCCAATTTACAGAGCAAAAAAATGATTTATTATCTGGCATGGACCGAGATTGCATCGGAACCCTTTCCTTGTCAGAGGTAAGGCCTAGTTTAAATGAGCTCTAAATTATAAGATGTCTAATTTTCACTCACCAAGTATATATCAACAAACCTTCGCAGATTCCGCTTGAAGTCAGTCAGGCACTAATGTGTAATGATTTAAAACAAGAAAAGGCGGCTTAATTGCACCTTATTACTTATTGTTTTTATACATTTTTATTCATGACTTTAAAGGGTCGAATTGCAGGGCGCCCTCACTGATCACGAAAGATCACGAAAGTGCCACGAACTCAACCTTACCTGAAAAAACTTTCCTTGGAGTCTCAAACATATTCAAACTAATTGTTTAATATATAAAACAGCTCACTTTGACTGGAAATTAAGATGTCAGTAAAATGCAAATTAGAAGCGTTTGCTCTGAAACGACTGCGTTGGAGCTGATATGAGCAAAGGACGCCCAATCTCTGGAAAAAAAGCTACACAACTAACGCCATATAACTTGCAGTGAAGTAGTGTGCTAAAGTATCACAAGATAGACGCGACGCGGACTATCAATAATTTGTTTGGCGTAGGTTTGTTTAAGAAGCTTCGTTACGGATGGTGTATTTTGAAAAATGTACGCTTAATAATAGAAGTTTTTTAGACTTTTTTCTCGTCGGTCAAGCGTGAAAGGAAAAAAGCCCCCGGGGGGAAGGGGCGGGGAAAAAAGCGCGCGTGTAAAAATGGCCGCGCTATTTTTCCCTTCATGCTCGCTGGTCAAGGAAAAACAGGGACTGATCATAGTCTAGTTCTTTTGGTAGACATATCATCGGAGGCGTAGGAGTCGCGGTGGTCTAATGGTTAGGCCGCTGGACTCTGGATCGAGTGATCCGGGTTCAAACCCTGGCTGGGGTTATTGTGTTGTGTTCTTGGGCAAGACACTTCACTCTCATAGTGCCTCTCACCACACAGGTGTATAAACGAGAACCTGCGAATTTATGCTGGGGGGTAACGCCGCGATGGACCAGCATCCCAGCCAGGGGGAGTAGAAATACTCCTAGTCACTTCATTTTACGCAAACCAGGTTAAGCTCCGGCTGTATTGGCCACAACGCAAGCAGACTTTACATATCATCGGAGGTTAGTTTTTGGTTAGTTTCTCTAGCGAGAATTTTGTGTGTGTACAACAATACCGCATGATAAAACTCTGGAATCGTGAACATATAAACCATGCCAGCTCTACACAGTCGTTCAAAAAAAAATCCATTTCTTTTGCATCTTTTTTTTTTCTTCTTAGGAAATGTGTGTGTTTTTGCGTTTTGTGCTTGCATTTTAGGATTTGAAAACATTCCTAATTCCCCGTTGTGACTGTTTTTGAGTTGATGTGTTAACGCCATTCAATGTTGCTTGTCGTTAATTCAGGCCCGGGAATGGTGGATATCGATTGTGTTAATAACCATGTGCTTGTAGGCAGTGCTGGAGTGTGGGTAAATTTCACATAAATACATAGCGCTTATCTAAACAGGGTCGGCCAAGGGGTAAGTGGTATACCAATATACCTGAATATACCCAGTATACCCAAAATTTCCCCCCCTCAAAATAATGCAAAAATGGCCAAAATTTGGAAAAACACAGAATACTTTGTGCTCATAAAAGGCTCAACTTAAGCGTAAAAATACTGTATACCCAATTCAAAATCCCCCTGTATACCGTATACTTAAAAACCCTGGCAGACCCTGTCTAAAGAAGAACGGAAAAGAATTGCTCAATTGATTTGAATTATACGCTGACATGATAGGGTAAAAAGTTAATACGGAAAAGTAAAACGTGCTCATGGCACGGCCCGACAAGGAAAACTTGTCAAGAAATTATATTACCAAGTCTATGACTTCGGAAAACTTGTTCATCTTTACTCAAATTGCTGTTGCTGTTTAAACGTCAACTCGTCGCCATGACTTTGTTATCAGCAACTCGATCCCAGCCTCTCTCTCCTTTTCCCCTCTTGTTCCTTGTTCTCTCAACAATGAGTAAAAGCCGGGAAAGAGATCCTGGGATCGGGGTTGTATTATCAGAAGGCAAAGGGGAAAAGCGACATATTTATTATCCTATTTTTCCTGAAGTTTTTTAATACCAGGTATTCTATTAAATGTAATGTCACGAACGTCAACTGGAAGTCTCAAGAACTAGTTCATGCATACTGCGCATGTCATTGCGTCTACGTGATCAAGTCGCAGACGCCAGAACGCGAGTTTTGAAGTTCAAGGGAAACGCCGTGAAGCAGCGCGAACGTCTAATGTGAATTATCTTTTATTTTCCTTGATTTATAGCTTCAAGCAAATCCATATTAAAGAAGAAAAATATTTTAACGCTTTTAATTTGGGTTTCAGAGTGGGCTGAGACTAAATTCTTCGCACTCGACGGTCAAGCAAGGAATTCTACGAAGAATTGGCGGGAAGATTTGAAGCACTCTGTTTATCAGCTTCCATGTTTGATCCGTCAAGTGCGAAGTATTTAGTCAGCCCACTCTGAAACCCAAATTAAAAGTGTTAAAATATTTTTCTTCTTTACTATGGATTTACCCAAAGCTAACAATCCAGGAAAATAGCAGATAAGCCAAGTCTCTTGCATCTTTTAATTATAACGAAGACATGACAACACAGCGAAGACGTTCGTGTCACAAAAACAAAGACTGCTTAACCTTCCTTTTTCTCGGCCTAAAACGCTCGCCTCGATCCAGTCCTGCGCGACCTCCCCGCCCTTTGTGTTGCCAAAAACGTTTGGTTCTTAAGCTCTCTATTACCATTCAAGACGTAACCCATTATTCCACCCACAAAATTGGCTCTGCATTATTTATGATTCGCTTCGTTTTCCCGCTTTAGCTTATTCCTGTTTATTTAAATCGTCTCCGGTATAGCTTCCTCACGTCCATAAAAGGGTGGTTATCCAGTTAAACTCAATTCTTAATGAAGAAACTTAATTCAGTATACAGGACCGTAACCAGACCTTTGGCAAAGACGAGGCAAGATCTTGCTAGGAGGTTCTGGGGGCATGCATGCCCTGCAGATAAAATGGAGAACAATAAGCTCTGAATAAACTCTTTCTTAATCATTTTTCATAAGGTTTTTCTTAAAAAATCAATCTTGTTCAACTGGTGATAATCTTCCCAACTAAACATGTTTTGGGTTTAATTCAATACTGTTGGAGATTTATAGCTGCGTTACTTACAGGTGCGTAACAAAAAGGATTCATATCGTGACAGTAATCAACAGCCAATCAGATCAATGTAACTAAGCTTGAGCGACAAGTTGATCACGTGAACATAGAATACATAACAAAAGAATGATCTGTGATTTTAGAGTAGAAGAGAGAACGTGTTCGGTGACGGTTGAAACTTATTGTGAGCTTTGTTACGAATAAAGGTATTGAGACGAGACTAGTGATGGGTGAACTTGTGATTTCCAACAATACCAGACAAGTGCCTCGTCTTGCGTCTTGCTAGTTACGGCCCTGCAGTATATAAAAATAAAGACAGAACACGAGTTGCACCAATAACTGCCTATTTTACAGCAAACATACAAATTCCCTCAAATTTACTGAGAATCTCCGGCGAAAATATATTTTGACGTATTTTTATCGGCATTAAATCTAACTAACAAACGAGAGAACATTCCGGAAGAATAACTCTCAGTACCGAATAACCGCCTTTCGAAAACTTCTCGATTAATTTTAACTAACACAGTACAGTTTTCCTCTCTACTGAGGGCTTTTTGTAACAGAATTCGTGCGATTGCGGTTCTATAGTCGCCGTGTCTAAGCAAGATTCCAGACTGAATCGAATCACCTAGTCATTGCTATTTGTTTCATTGTTCAAGCTATGTTTATATGAATATCGGTAGGCGAGAATAACATTTCTGAAAGTCGTCTTCTTGGGTCCGCCATCTTACATTTCTTGATTTTTTCCGTGAAATAAGAAAACTTCCAAACCTTACTAAAATGTAATGAAAACTTAAAAGTGATCTTAAAATGTAAAACATATTGCAAAACATGTTAGGAACTGTCATTAAAAACAGAAAATTCTAATTTGGTCAAATAGTTGCCATGGAGACATCAAATTTCTTCAAAATTGTCGCCGAATAAAAGTTCAAGATATAGACAGAACGTTTGGTGGGTTTCACTTAAAATTAAAATAAAAAATATATAAAGTTCGTGGGGATAGATTTCTTCAATCCATTCCAGGAATTAAGAGTAAAAAACAAGAGGGCTTCTGTCTTATCTGCTGTTGTTGTCTTTTTTAATTGTTTTACGACAATATGAGAATCAGTCTTCTCGTACTGAATTAATCGCTTTCAGAGAAGACTCAAACCGCTGTTGCTTTATTACAAGTATATTCCGGCCTAACAAAGGATGTCATTCTACAGGAAGAGTTGAGCACAAGCCGGAGAACAACATGCAGTTACAAGCCATGCCTTGTATTACTACTCTACCAAAATTAGATTTCAATAAACATAAATATGCTTATTAATCGGGCGTGGCCGATTTATAGTTTACCCTTTGGTCGTCCTAGACAATAGTCTCCTGTCGGCTAAAAATGACGGGGATAGCCTGGGCCAATCGGGTCCATTTCAGTTTTGACAGTAAATCGTTGTAGGTCGACTTTTGGGCTAATCTGCAATCTGGTTCTCTTCTTTGCTTCGGCGGGAGGACAGAGAAAAAAGCTTAAGGGGTAAAGTACTAATAATCACCATTGTGAAACTGTAGTTGCTTTGACAAGTTGAAGCTATTTTTGTAAATAAAAGGGGTAACGTCATTCATGTCACGCAATGTTTTTGTGGGAAACTTTGAAACTAGACGCTTTGCTGGTTTCTACAAATAGCAGTGTGATCTGGCGGTACATTTTTTTGAGGCGGACACCACTTTAAAACTATTTTTTTATATATTTAGCAAGAAGTATGTCGATTTTCATTTCCGCACAGTTGGGCGTCAAAGTCGCCTGTCACAAAGAGTAGAATGTTTGCACAACATGGTTTGGATATATTTTAGATTTGACTAGTGACGTTAGTAAGACACTTCTCAAGACGTCAGCAAAACATTGGCAGTGTACAGTATTGGTGTGAACTTGAATGGAATTTTTTACGAGATCAGTAAAGCTATCGAATGAAAAGATGACTTGAAAATGAAAACTTCGAATAATTATAATTAAATACCAATTGAATTTTAGATGAGAAATTCCGGAAGTGACATCTGTGTTCAAAATAGGAATTTTTGTACAACTTAAAGTTCCGAAAAAAAAAGACCACATGTTTTGTAAAATCACAGACAAACATGATCAGGAAAACAAAACAGGCCAATGGGTTTTATTCACGAAAATACAACTTTCTTAAGAAAGAGTTTGTAAACAAGACAATGGAATCGAATTACATTTCACACGTAATTTGCATACATTTGAACTTGCAAAAAAGAAGTATCTCTGCCGAGACATAATAGCGAGACCTTACATTAATAATTATTGTATTCTGATCTGATTGTTATTTTTTATGCATTAACTATTTGAAAGTGGTTCTCATCGATGAAAACAAAACGGTTTTTCATTCACTGCTTGAAGTATTTATAGACGTGAAAACATTCGCTTAATCAAATTACATTCTGCACGAAATATTTTGTATCCATTTGTCCCGAAACTTTGAGGAAATTGAAATCTTTGTGGACAGTACTGCATAAAAGCAGTTCATAGAATTGAATAAAAAGATAAGAACCATATTGATAAAGGAAATTTTAAAACTTTATTTTGGCTCATTTTGACGAAAGTCAGGATTTTCAAAGACTGCCAGTAAACGGCTGTATCTTGTCTGTCTCTAACGATTTTGCTACGGTTTCGAACGAGCTAATTTTTCAACATGATATCATGGTAAAGTCGGTTCGTTCTGAATTTTTCAATACGGTATACAAGTTACAGGTCAATATACAGACCCTCTGTACAGTAAAAAAACGTTTTGGGAACAAACCATTGTGAACTTATTTTCTATGTTGATCAGTAAAAATCCTTAGTACGACATCGGGTTTGTTATCAAGTTCGTTAGTACGTTAATACTGCAAGGTGTATAACCTCAGAGAATTATTATCAAGTGTGTTTTGTTTTATTAGCGGTTTATACTCTAAGGTCTTGGTATGGGAGATCAAAATTAAGGTAAATTTCTGTTATTATCTGATTGCTTGGCACAGATTAGTACGATACTGAATTGGTTAGGAAATGTAAACAAACATTAAATTGAATGAGAGTAGAAAGGAAGGGACAGGTGGGGGTGAAAGGCTAAGGAGATGGAAAGGGAGGAAGAATTAAAATCCATGCTTGGTTATATCACGCAACCTTTGACTTCTGTTGTTTTCTCACAAGAACAAAACTTAAGGTGGGGTTCTACCTGAATTTGAATGGAACTTTAAGAGATTTAAAGAAGGGATTGAAGAAAAGAATGGAAACACCTCCAAACAGTTGACCCCCTCGCAAGAGCACTCCGGGTTGTCAGGAGACTGTTTGGTGTCCGTCCACCAATTTTTAACTTCAAATTCAAATTTTAAAATCACATTAAATCTCCAATATTTCTTATTTGTCTAAATTTTACTAATCCTTTGAGAAAAACTATCGCCTCCCAGACATCCCCCAAAATCGTCCAAAAATTAACAAAATACTGCAAAACAAATATATATGGGATAAGTAAAGCTTTTTTGGATTCCTTGAAACGCGGCTGAAATGGTTTTCAGTGTTTTCCAGCCCTTATACTTTGGGTCTTTACTACTATTCTTCACCAGTTGCTATTACAGTAATGGTATGAAACAAATACCTAATCATTGGTCAATAAGTTGTGATCATTTTCTTGACAATTAAGTAGTTACCTGATTAGGAGTTGACATCAAAATACTGAAATGCAGGTCAATATACAGACCTGATTAGGAGTTGGCTGGAAAATACTGAAATGCGTCAGCCACCTAAAGCGTTGGAAAAATTGGTCTTCAGGTAAAAACCCCGCCTTTATTAAGTATTGCGAAAAGGCTGCACTTTGCTAAGTGTTACAAATTTATATTTTCTAGACGTCTAGTTCAATCGTTTATTTGTATTGTGCGAAATATATTTTTATAAATTGAGACCATTATGTCATTAAGTAATAATGCAATCTTGAAAACATTCCAGATTTTCATTATTAAATAGAAACACGAAAAATTCAAATTTGGGAAAACAAGCCTGTCAAAATGACGTTGCAATGGTTACAAGTTACTGGCACAATAACTAATCCTACCAAATTATTGCGAGATAAATTTTAGATAAACGCGCAAAGTTTGGCAGCGTTTGGTTGAATCTTGAAAAAGTTATAAGCGTCCAAAGTCAGCGCGGGCCTCAAAAGCCCCCCCCCCCCCCCCCCCCCCCCGGCCTGAATAGGTTTAAGTGACTGTTTTTCCAGTGATTTTTACTGTACTGTACCCTGCCTTTCAAGTCAAAACAGATAGCTAATTATTAAGCGCCCGATTTTAAGCTTCTCAAGCTTCTCAAACTTCTTGTTTATTTATGAACTGCGGCACCGGAAGTATTAACCGATCCTACAAAATAATAATCGACGGATAGTGGACATTATTCCAAATTAAAATAAACATTGAAATTTTGGGACTCTATCTTTTCGTCTAGCTCTTATTGTCAAAAGATAATCTGAACGCGAAAATCGAATGTTGCCAGCAAACTTTCCAGAACATAAAAGGCATTGACTGAAATTAATCCATATGCAAAACGAAACATATACAAAACGCCCATAGCAAAAACATCAATTATCTCCCTCAAATAAAACTTAGAAAAACTGCAGCTTGGGAACTCTGCCCCTTATATGAGCTTAATTCATTTTTATATACCCCGCACAGTACTTCTATTCAGCTGTCATTAAAACGAAACGAAACATATGCTTAGCTCTATTCAGCTGTCATTAAAACGAAACGAAACATATGCTTAGCTCTATTCAGCTTTCATTAAAACGAAACGAAACATATGCTCAGAGCGAGATACCGCAATTTAATACACAATAAATAGTTCCCTCAATGCTGTCTATGCCATGTATGATATAACTTAGAAGTGAGACTGATACTTTTGGTACAAGCCTAGAATTTCAAAGAAGAGGAGTTTATTTTTCTCGTCTGACAGACAGAAATAAAAACAGGACGACAAATTAACAGAGTCTAGAAAGTTGAACATCCCGCGGCGCACAGTTTACCATAAGAAAGCTACTCACTTATTCAAATTTATTTGAAACAGTGCCGAAAGTGCGTTCTTTACCTCTGCTAACTAATTTGACAATCGCATCAGACAGCTAACCGTTGGTATTAAAACTGGCTTCCAATTTAACAACATTTTTATGATATACAGCAGCTGGCGACTAACTTAATACAAGATAAGACTGCCATACCATATGAAATAAAGACCATCTTTCGTCTCTTTCAGGTACTTATATAAATAAAGGATATTGATATATTAAAGTGAGTCATTTTGCCATTATCCAAATGCAAAAACATAGGAAAAAATACCAAAAATTACATTTTTACAAACAATGTCAGTTTATTAACTTTCTTTATATACTCATGCATGCTGTATATGTTCTGTTTCTTGCTTTTCATCACACAGGCGCCTACTATATAATTGTATATATAAAAGAAAAGCAAAGGAAAGTCAGACCACGAAAAGGTGAGTGTAAAGTAAGTAAATAAGTAAGTAATTTCTTTTTTCACGTTACACCCAAGAGCTTACAATAAAACTCGTTTGAACGTGCACATGATGAAATAAGAGACGAAAAATGCGACAAAGGTTATTTTAACATGTTTAAATATCGTCGACTTTCAAGTTCTGCAAACAAATGATCAGAGGTAAAATTTAAAGATTTGAAGATGCACATGAGAACGATGTCAATTATTAAAACAAAGCGAAGGGACTAGTTGTTCGAATATTTCACAAATCGCATCATCGAGTTTAAGAATTCCAAGGTTCTTCCCATACGCCAAGTTATCGCTAAAATGCTAATTTATGGCTAGTACGATATTCGCAAACATAAGGGTTATAGGTCTCCCCTAACGTTGGACAAACTCTCAAATGTTTGCAAATAGTTAAGCCTCGAAAGCTTGTGCTTGTTCCGCAACGTTTATCTGAAATGCGAGTCACACTCGAATAAAATTCTTGTGTAACAGTTATTCTTCTCTCCCTTATTTTAATGAAAGGTGCGTGCACGCAAAAGCCCTTTTGCAAAAAAAGTTACACGCGCGCGACATTTACAGTGTTTCGGCACGCGCTCGATTTCTCATTCGCTTTGTATCGCTTGACAACATCAAGGCAGACGAAGGTTTTTTTTTATCCATTTGATGCTCGCTTAAATCTTTTAGTTTTGCTCGCTGAATAGGCTTATAATGTGTTATTTCCTTGAAACATTACGAGAGAGAAAGATGATTATTTTTAAACGATTTTCTTTTTCGCACTGAATCCCACAATTTTCCTCCTCAAGGCTTAAAAACGTTGCAAAATGCATGAAAAAGCGACAACTTTTATTCGATTTATTTTCGGGGCTCAATTTATTAAATGTTCATCGTCGTCGCACATGTATATAAAGCGATTATTACGTTAGAAAACGTCGCTAGCGAAATGCGACAGTATTTTTATGGATTTGCTTTTCATTATTCTTACTCAAAGCTGGTTTCAGTTTTCTCCTCAAATAGACTTTTCGAGGAATATTTTCGCTGAACAACATTGCGGCAAAAAAAAAATAGTTTTGATCGATCAGTTGTTTTTCAATCTATATATCTGCTTGATCAAGCAGATTTATCAACTTATTCTTCAGTCAAAGCATTAAGCGGGCCGCCGGTTTGTAACCCACATAAAAAATGTGTTTTACGGACTTTCCTCTATTTTGAATATCACTACCGATATATTTTAGATCGACGAATCTAATTGAGTAACAAACTGCAAGATGCTTGCAATGATCTGAACATATTACACGTGCTAGACACCGACGTACGAAAACACACTCGAACGAAGGGTCTAGCAAGGAACTAATTTCAGCTAAAATCAACTCAGACCTTTGTCAAAGAAAATGTAGAAGCCGAGAGAAGCGATTATTTGAAGTCGATCTATTTTCCACACACTTTTTTTGTTTTCCTCCTAAACAGACTTTTAAAGCTCTCATATGAGTTTGACTGACTTTCAAATGCTTGCTAAATAGTCAAGGCTACCATGTCTGATGTGCTATCTCCATGCATGGTTGCCCAAAATGTGGAAGTCTTGCTTGGATAAATTGAAAAACATGTGCTGTTTTCATGTCGTTCTGAAATACGCCTGCATGAAAAGTGGCATCAGAGTCAGTTCTCTTTTCAATTTGTTTTGTTGCGCTTATAAAACGTCGCAACATAGAAAAGCGATAATTTTTGCTCAATTTGTTTCGGCGCTCTATTCTTTAAGTTGTCCTCACCGGCCAGATATTTTAACTACGTTCGAAAACGTCACGAAGAGGTATGCGACACTATTTTTATGGATTTGCTTTTTACTCACTTGCTTCAGTTATCTTATTCGAATGGACTTTTCAACGATAGTTTTCGCCTGGCAACATCGCGACAAAAAAAAGATTGAGTTAGTTTTCATCGATTTGTTTTTTAATCTATACTTTTAGATTTTCTCCTCGATCGAGCAGATTTATCAACCTATTATTTTGCCACAAAAAAATCCATTATTTTTATCGACATAGTTTCCACTCGATTCTTTCAGTTGTCCTCCTCGCGTGGGTTAATTGTAACAACATCAGTTTCTCGAGTACGAGTACTTATTACTAACTTACGGTAAAATCTTGTACAAAATGGGATGAACTTAAACCAATCATCTGCAGACAAAAAGTAAAAACTAAAAACATTTACTTATATGTAGGGCCGTAACAAGACATTTGCCATAGACTAGGCAAGATCTTGCTAAAGGGTTTTAGGGGGGAAAGCCCACAAAAAATGTTTGACTGAATCTAGAAGCTCTGAAACTCTTTCTTCAAACTTTTTATAAGACATTTCTTGAGAAATATAAATCTTGTTGAACTGGGGATTATTTTCCCAACAAATCATATATTTTTTTTAATTTTGGGTAAAAAATCTAGACGAGGCAAGTGCCTCGTCTTGCCTCTTGCTAGTTACAGCGCTGATAAACCGAATAAATTGCGTTATTGAACATCGTTTTAGGTTGTTGGAGTTAATGTACCGGTATGTATCTATTGGTTCTAGACCAGTGGTAATTAATAGCTGGTAAAGCTGCAAACAGTTACTTGTAATAACAATTTGAAATCTTCGCCGGAAACAACTAAGGTCGGTGGATATATTTAATACGACAAACAAAAGAAAATAAGGAATCATAACCAAAAGGATGATGTCTTAAGTCAACTCGACGCCATGATAATTTTTTAAACACCTGTCATGAGTAGTACTCGCGTGCAACATTTGAGCGGTTGGTAAAAAGGGATTTGGATAAAAAGAAGTGTAACAAGTAATTGTTAACTGCTTCATTACCCTTGTTTATTAAAATAATGTCCAGAAGTGCTGCGTTGAACCTTATCCTCGTGGGCAAACAAGAAAAAACAAAATATTTATTACAATGATTACTATTCCATCTCCGGCGAAATTTCCGTTTTCGAAAATACGTTGGCTGTCAGTGTCGAGACGGGCGGAATCGTTTTATAAATTTTAAGTTACGCTACTTAAACTCTGCTTCGATGGAACACCAATATGGCGGATAAGTCGGTTGCCATAACGATGGAGAAATCTGGTCACGTGAGTGAAAACGCTCTATTCCGGCCTAACAAGGATGTCATTCTACAGGAAGAGTTGAGCACAAGCCGGAGAACAACATGCAGTTAAAAGACATGCCTTGTATGCATGGAAATCGAAATTTATTTTAGTCTTTTGTCTATATTACTACTCTACCAAAATTAGATTTCAATCAACATAAATGTGCTTATTTATTTATGAACTGTGGCACCGGATGTATTAACCGATCCTACAAAATAAATAAGTAATCGACGGATAGTGGACATTATTCCAAATTAAAATAAACATTGAAATTCTGGAACTCTATCTTTTCGTCTAGCTCTTATTGTCAAAAGATAATCTGAACGCGAAAATCGAATGTTGCCAGCAAACTTTCCAGAACATCAAAGGCATTGACTGAAATTAATCCATATGCAAAACGGAACATATACAAAGCGCCCAAAGAAAAACCATCAATTATCGCTTTCAATAAAAATTAAAAAACTGCAGCATGGGAACTCTGCCCCTTATATGAGCTTAATTCATTTTTATATCCTGCACAGTACTTCTATTCAGGTGTCATTAAAACGAAACGAAACATGCTCAGAGCATGGTAAGATACCGCAATTCAATACACGATAAATAGTTCCCTCAATGCAGTCTATGCCCTCTGTGATACAGCTTAGAAGTGAGATTGATACTTTTGGAACAAGCCTAGAATTTCAAAGAAGAGGAGTTTATTTTTCTCGTCTGACAGACAGAAATAAAAACAGGACGACAAATTAACAGAGTCTAGAAAGTTGACATCCCGCGGCGCACAGTTTACCATAAGAAAGCTACTCACTTATTCAAATTTATTTAAAACAGTGCCGAAAGTGCGTCCTTTACCTCTGCTAACTAATTAGACAATCGCATCAGACAGCTAACCATTGTTATTAAAACTGTTATTAAAACTGGCTTCCAATTTAACAACATTTTTATGATATATATGATATACAGCAGCTGGCGAATAACTTAATACAAGATAAGACTGCCATACCATCTGAAATAAAGACCATCTTTCAGGTACTTATACACTATAAAAGAAAAGCAAAGGAAAGCCAGACCACAGAAAGGTGAGTGTTTAGTAAGTAGATAAGTAAGTAATTTCTTTTTTCACGTAACACCCAAGAGCTTACCATTAAACTCGTTTGAACGTGCACATGATGAAATAAGAAACGAAAAATGCGACAAAGTTTATTTAAATATCGTCGACTTTCAAGTTATGAAAACATATGATCAGAGGTAAAATTTAAGAATTAAAAGTTGCACATGAGTACGATGACAAACATAAGGGTTAAAGATCTCGCCTTCGTTGGACAAACTCTCAAATGTTTGCAAATAGTAAAGCCTCGAAAGCTCTTGTGCTATTTCAACGTTTATCTGAAATGCGAGTCACACTCGAATAAAATTCTTGTGTATCAGTTATTCTCCTCTCCCTTATTTTAATGTAAGGTGCGTGCACGCAAAAGCCCTTTTGCCAAAAAGTTACACGCGCGCGACATTTACAGGGATTTATCAACTTATTCTTCAGTCAAAGCATTGAGCGGGTCGCCGGTTTGTAACCAACATAAAAAAGTGTTTCAAGGTCTTTCCTCTATTGTGAATATCACTGCTCATATATTTTAGATCGACGAATCTAATTGAGTAACAAACTGCAAGATGCTTGCAATGATCTGAACACTTTTTACGTGCTAGACACCGACGTACGAAAACACACTCGAACGAAGGGTCTAGCAAGGAACTAATTTCAGCTAAAATCAACTCAGACCTTTCTCTAAGAAAATGTAGTAGCCGAGAGAAGCGATTATTTGAAGTCGATCTATTTTTCACACACTTTTTTTTGTTTTCCTCCTAAACAGACATTTATAACTCTCTTATAATTTCGACTGACTTTCAAATGCTTGCTAAATAGTCAAGGCTACCATGTCTGATGTGCTATCTCCATGCATGGTTGCCCAAAATGTGGAAGTCTTGGTTGGATAAAAAACATGTGCTGTCTTCATGTCGTTATGAAATACGCCTGCATGAAAATGTGGAAGTCTTGCTTGGATAAATTAAAAAACATGTGCTGTTTTCATGTCGTTCTGAAATACGCCTGCATGAAAAGTGGCATCAGAGTCAGTTCTCTTTTCAATTTGTTTTGCTGCGCTTATGAAACGTCGCAACATAGAAAAGCGATAATTTTTGCTCAATTTGTTTCGGCGCTCTTTTCTTTAAGTTGTCCTCGGAAACATTTGTCGGCATTGAAACTGGAACAAATTCAGCAAGCTAAATAAAGAACCAAGAAAATTTTCCAGAGCCGGGAACCATCTAGCAGAAGACGCCTTCAACAAATATGTTGGCTGTCTGTTGAGACAGGCAGAATCGTTTTATAATTTTTAAGTTATTTGAGATGGCTGCTTGATAAAAAAAATATTTTCAATCTTAATTTTTTATTCATTTGTATCGGCTAAAAATTTTCCGAGGGAAAAAAAAGAGTCAGTTTATTTCGTTTATTGTTATAAATTCCTTTATTCCTTTTCCTCCACAAGCAGTTTTTCTAACGGATTCGGTGTTTTTGTTTCAAAAAAATTACTACAGAGGAAGGCTAAAACATTTTTCCGCTTGCTCCAAAAAGGGGGAAAAATACATGTTGGAGTTTATGTATGTATCTATTGGTTCCAGATCAGCGGTCATATATAACTGGTTCAGCTACAAACTTATTTTTAATAACAGTTTTAAATCTTCAAAACAACTAAGGTCGGTGGATATATTTAATACGACAAACAAAAGAAAATAAGGAATCATAACCAAAAGGATGATGTCTTAAGTCAACTCGACGCAATGATATTTTTTTAAACACCTGTCATGAGTAGTACTCGCGTGCAACATTTGAGCGGTTGGTAAAAAGTGATTTGGATAAAAAGAAGTGTCAAGTAATTGTTAACTGTTTTATTATCCTTGTTTATTAAAATAATGTCCAGAAGTACTGCGTTGAACCAGGAGCACTGGTTGAACCTTATCCTCGTAAGCAAAAAGGAAAAACGAAATCTATCTAGCTATTTCTCTAGCTATCATGATTATTATTATTTTATGATTCCTTCTCTAAAATTTTCATTAGCGTACGTTATTGCAAAATCCATCTTCATATTCAATTATTACTAGCTGCCAACTGGGTCACGATCCCGCGAATTTTCATTGTTCTGTAACCATGGCTATATAGTACGTCAGTGAAAGAGTGAATATTTTATACAAGATCATTTATTTTTCAGGTGATTTACGTCAAATGGAGGTCACGAAGAACGTGGGCCAAGTTTTCCCTTTAAAGAAGATGGTAAGATAGTTCTTTTGAGATAATTTTTGTTTACTTCTTTTAAACTTTTAGCACGGATTTGCATTTAATCTTAATAAATTCAACTAGTAAAAAAGAAACGGTTGACTTTCTATATAGGAATTGTGAAAACTAATTAATTTCGAAAATACGAGGTATGTCTTCTGTGAATACAGGTGGAAGAATAAAATAGACACAAAAACTGTTGGCTGTGTGAGAAATGAATGAAGCTTGAATCGATTTGTTAAACAGTACTTCCAGTTGCTAATGCCCGCTTGTTTGTAAATAAAGGTGTCCGTTTTGAATATATCCTATTTTGCTGAATATTTCAGTATTTGGGGACATAAATAAACGGTCAACAGGCTGGATCGTCAGGTTGTTTACATCAAAAACAAAAGAAAGTCAAAAAGATATGACAGTTTCTACGTTTTCTCTAATTGGAAAAAACTGGATGTTAAACGATACGACTTGTCATCAGGGATAGAGTAACATATGAATGAAGATAATTTTCCGTCATTTTATTTGGTTGTTTTCTTTTGTTTAGTTGGTCCACACTAGCAAGGTAACGACAAAATAACATAACGGCAAGGTTACCCAAATGCGAACGTTCGTTTCGAGCAGACTTTTCCCGTACTTGTTTTGCTTGGAAAACTCGCGCTACGGAGAAAGACGATTTATTGCTTGAATACATCGCAACAAATTACTTTTGATCGATATGCGTTTCGTTCATTCTCAGTTTTATTTTTCTCACCCAGAATAAACTTTTCAACTTAGTTATTTCCCTTAGTTTTCCTACACAAACAGTTTTTCCAACAGATTGTTTTTGCTTGAAAACAATACGATAGAGAAAGACTGAATTGCTTAAAAAATCGATTTGTTTGTCGCTTGCTCTAGAAGGGGTGAAAAATAGTTCTTTCAAGGGATAAAAGAAAATGCAATAAAAATGATGTAGTGGTGCATTTTTCAGGTTTACATGTCGTCAATACATTTTTTCAAACACTTCCTAGAGAAGCATTCGGCGAGATGCGGTCAAAATATTTCAGTCAGGATTTAACGCGTCTTCGTTTATACCTCCGTTTATAACTAAAATTGTCTCGACACCTATTGAATATTTCATATCACTGAGGATTGAACCTGGTTAACGAAATATCAACCCTTTCCTTTAACTCCCTGTCTATTTTGTGACGATGAATGAAAGAGTGAATATATCTTACATAACACAATTCTTGCTTCAGGTGACATACGCAAAAAGAAGGCCGCGACGAAGAACGAAGTTCAGGTTTTTCCAACTAAAGAAGGTAAGAGAATTACTTTCTTCCATTGAGCTTTTTATCAGGAATCTGCATTAATCTTAAACAGAAATTCAATAAGTTAAGAAAATAAACGAGAGACTTACTTTAACGCGGCCGTGTAAGTCAATATATTTACAGCGTATGTATTCCGCAAATTTTAAGAAAAAAGTAAACACCAAAACATTCCGAAAAAAATGAAGATCACCCGTAATTAATTCGATCAATCGCTAACACACTAAGTTACGAGACTTCGTATTTTAACTGACGAAACACCGCAACATAATCAAAGTGATAAGAATTAATTAATGGTTAAATTTGTTGTTTTACTCAGCTTGAGAGAGAAAATATTTTGACTATTTTGGATCTATTTATTTCCTCCCAATTCGACCATCAATTTTTTGATGGTCAAGTGAAACTTTTCGTTTTTAATGAGGCTCAATTGGAGTTTGATGGGTTTTTTCCTCTAACTTCGTTCATTTTTCTTTCTCAGATGCACTTGAGTAAGAAAAAAGTTATTCTACCGATATCTATTTTCGACTACTTTGAGTTTTAAAAATAAATTTTCTGAATAAAGCCGGTCTTTCAATGCAGTCTGACTCAGTCGGCTGCGATCATTTGTTAAGCGCGTCAATGTCCCTCTGAAAAGTCGTTGAATAGGACTTAATCGGTAGAAAATATTTTTTCTGATCTTCATCCTCCACTCGATTGTTTTTTTTTTCCTCCTAGATCTAACATTTAAGTTAATTGATTCGTTTAAAACGTCAAGAGAAAGAAAAGCAATTATTTTCATTAGTTTTCCTTTGCGAATAGCCTTTGAAACTTAATATTTCGCTTGAAAACATTGCGAAAGTAAAAGGGGATTAGTCTTAGGACTACATCGTTTTGCTCTGGAAGAGTGTGGATGCTTGACCCGCGAATTGGGCAATAAGTTCTCCTGCGAGCCTCGCGACTTAAAATATCTGGGACAAGAAGCGCGGGGAAAAATTACCACGCGTGGCAGCCGCGTCTCGTACGGTTTGTCTTCCAATTTTTGGCTGATTCTTCCATCAGTTTTTCTCAAGTAATTATTTTGCCTGATAAGATCACGACCAAGAAAGACTGGATTATTTTTGCTGGATGTGTTTTGCGCTTATTTCTCTTAGTTTTTAGTAGGGAATGGAAGTTTTATCTCGTTATTTCCACATGTACAGAGTAAGACGGATATGTTTCTCGCTCAATTCTGCTAGTTTTCTTGTCGAAAACGTCGTTTCTGTCGCTTGACAACACTGCGACAAAGAAAGATTGGATTTTTTATCGTTTTTCGGTTTACTAAATTTAGCTGGATTTCTTATATATAGTCTGCGAACACAGCCGCCTCTCGCCGCTTCTGGCAGATGCATGCATTCGAAGAAGGTGTCTCGAACCAGTTTTTTTTTTTTTCCGGACCATACCTAACATGTTCAATTGGCCGTCTAGCAGTCTTCCCTGGCTCGGATCGATATGAAATCACACCAGGTATTGGTCTTAGATTGAAGTCTGATCTAACATATTTTTTTAGGGTAATCGATATTCCCATGGCGAAGATAAACAGAAAACTTCGAATTTAATAAAACCTTAGCCTGCTAATACAGCCTCAGTGTACTGCAAATAAAATCTACACGAAGAAAAATTCTGTATATCTGATTTTTAATAAATTGCAAAAATATTTCAAACCGTACTTTTTGCATAATGATAATAAATATAGACCGAGACACAAACACTACGTTAATGAAATTACTTTACAATAACGCCAAAATGGGTATTTAACTTATCTTTCGGCGCCGTGAAACGTTAATTGTTTCTTAATTTTCGATTCTTTATCGCGATTTCGAGAATCGGATTTTCGAAGCAAACGTACGCCGTGTAAACAATTACAGATAACATCAAAAATCAATCTAAACTTCAGTCAG
>NC_135761.1:4489645-4502145 GCF_052425735.1 Oculina patagonica | reverse complement strand
TGGTGACTCTCTCTCTCGTCACCGTAATCAACCATTTAGCACGCGGGATCAGGACAACGATAACTCTGGCGACAACAACTGTGCCAGTAAGTATCACGGAGCCTGGTGGTACAACAGGTGTCACGACTCCAATCTGAATGGAATCTATCGTCACAGCAATCCCTGCCCCTTAGGTGATGGTGTGATCTGGTATTACTGGAAGGGACATTACTACTCTCTGAAGAGGACCGAGATGAAAATAAGACCAGTGGATTTCTGAACGAACATATTCAGTTTTATGTTTCCATTTGAAAGTTGTTCAATACACAACGAGTTTAAAAAGAATTCTAGTAGTTACGTCACGTTACTGATAGAACAACGTCTGTTTTTGTAGAAAACGGGTTAACTTGATACGTAATTACATTCTTGAAGTAGTTTTCCGGCTTAAATAAATCCAATGTTCCCAGTGTAAATAGTTAGCCAACTAAGTCTACTTTTAATATGACTTCGGCATCTTTCTGAGAAATGTTCGATTAACGAAAACAGTGTATTATATCATACTTTCTAGTTAACCTGGACGCTACTGTAAAAAAAAAAACATTTTTTTTTCTTTTTTAACAGAACGAAGGGCTTTAATGATCAATGTGGATTAGTTTTGAATCAGTAGCCGAATGCTGTTGTTAATTCATTGTTATACAATAACTGAAAATGATACTTGCGCTGATTAGTAAAAAGCTATTTGCTGTTTATATATATAAAGGTATTATAGAGCAGTTTTCAATTGAGTGTCGTAAAACCAAAACCAAAGTAATTACTCTGGCCAATCACAAAAGACACGGACAATCCAATGAACCAATCAAAACTCGAAGCAAATACACGTAGCCGGTGCGAAGCGCGGGAAAACGTGCGCGAGCGAGTCACGATTGGTTTTGGTTTTAGTTCTGATTGACTGAGAAAGTGACGCGAGATTTATAAGCCAATCACTGAGCGTAGAAATGCAAAACCAAAGCAAACGCAATTTACTTTCGACACTCAAGTGAAAACCACGCTATCACGGATTTGAATCGTTCATCGGCGCAATGTTGGATGAACACTTGAAAACCTGTAATCACCAGCTGTTTCCTGCTGTGTTCACTAACATCACGCGCAGTTTATTGAGCCATTGTATTGCTTTATTTTATACTGTGTATGTTTATTAATGCTTTTGGTTTGTTCTTCAACGTTGAATAAATGCATTGTAATTGCACTTCCAGTGATTTAACAGTGGTTTTGTTCAAAGTGCTTACCAGTCTCTCTAGTTGCGCGCACTTCTTTGCTGGACACTTTTTAAATGGATGGGATGGGAGATGTCCCCGTCGCTATACTTCAATCCTCTCGCCAGCTTGTGAGCTGCTTTAAGTCCAGTGCTTCGGTTGTTCGAAGGGTAGATAACAATATCCACCTCTTATTATATGGCTACAATAGTAAGCGCGCTCTGATTGGCTGCTGAGCGGGCATTATTTTCTTGTAATGACCGGGCATTATGAAAATTTTTCTCGGCTCGACAGTTTTTTGAGTTGTGAGTAAAAGCTACTAGCGAGGGGGCAAAAACAACAAAAAATACCAACAAAATATAACTATCTTTCGAAAACTGAAAGAAAAATATAAGCATACCGATACTTCTTTAGTATGAGCGACGAAGAGAGCCACAGAGAGCGAGTGCGAGTTTACCTCCAGTGTTTTTTCCCTCGATTATACTCTTTTTTTGAATAGTGCTTAAAGGCCATATAATAAATAACTTATTAACCTCGTCTGTTCGGTCATTACAGGGGAATCTCAGACCTCAACCTTGATGTATTGACCTCGCTGTCGCTCGGTCAATACATCAAGGCCTCGGTCTGAGATTCCCCTGTAATGACCTCACTCTCGGTCAATAAGTAGTATATATATCACCTACCAGTGGATAAATGTTGACAAAGATTACTACATTAGTCACTGGATAGTGATTTATCCGCTGGATAGCTTTATTCATCCTTTGAACAACTGGGCCAGGCCATCTAGCCGCAGCACCAATAACAGCACGCAGTTAAAGTTAGCAAACGAAAAATATGATTCACACTGAAGTTGAATT
Organism: Oculina patagonica; assembly: GCF_052425735.1. Taxonomy (NCBI): domain Eukaryota; kingdom Metazoa; phylum Cnidaria; class Anthozoa; order Scleractinia; family Oculinidae; genus Oculina; species Oculina patagonica. The sequence continues at coordinate 4,500,056 of NC_135761.1, read as the reverse complement.
CAGTCAAAATTGCGCCGTTTGACTTTTTAAAGAAAATGGCCAATTGAATGAGATAAGCCTATGATTATTTCCCCTACCCTATTTCAGACCACACCCTACTCAGGTACTGCTTGGGTTTTGGGCAAACTTAGGGCTTAAAACTCCCGATGTTGACGGAATCGGTCTTCTCAAGAGAGGAATTTTTTCATTTTTGATGGAATTTTCATTTCAATTTCGCATGCAAAGACATCTGCGATAGCTTTTTCCCCTTTGTCCTTTCTCTCGTGCTCTTGCATTTCGCTTAATAACTGACTGAGTGAGAAAATAATTTTACGATTTGTTTTTTTGTTATAATTACTTTTAAGTCGCACTCTTAGCAATCCAACATGATACAAGTCCGTTTTTTATAATTATCGGAATTAAACAGTCCACGGGCCGGACCATCATGCAGCTAGATTGTCAAAAACAACACGCAAGCCAGAAATATACTGCAGTTTTCTTCTTTCCTTCAAGGAGAACTGAAGCCAAAAATCACGTAACTTTATATTGCTTAATTTGAACAACAATACATCATAAGAAAATATTCCGTACTTTTTTCCCTCTCAAACGACATTTTTCACACAGAAAACGAGGATTTTCTGGCGAGATTTATCCCAATATTTGACTCACACAGCGGTCAAACGCAAAAATGATGTTACATCCGGTCTTCGCCGCCTCGAACTTTTGACTCGAAAGTGCGCAAACTTTTGCAAGAAATTGTTAAAGAAACAGTACTGTGAAAGAACAGTTCAAGCTGGGACACTCAGTGGAGATGAATTATCGAATTTCCAATCCATAAGCGACTTATAAACCTTAACTTTCCAGGAACGGCGTTAACTTTTGGCTTTACTTTGTATGGATAATTTTGGCGGGAATTGCGCAGTAACTGCGCACGCGCGCTGCGTTTGACCGCTGTGTGTATTTGTTCACAGCGGTCAAATGCAAAAATTGACGTCACATCCGGTCTTTGCCGCCTCGAACTTTTGACTCGAAAGTGGGCAAACTTTTGCAAGAAATTGTTAAAGAAATAGTACGGTGAAAGAACAGTTCAAGCTGGGACACTCAGTGGAGATGAATTATCAAATTTCCAATCCATAAGCGGCGTATAAACCTTAACTTTCCAGGGACGGCGTTAACTTTTGGCTTTAAAGCAAAAGTTTACGGCAAATTTAAGACTTTGTATGGAAAATTTTGGCGGCAATTACACATGAACTGCGCACGCGCGCTGCGTTTGACCGCTGTGGAGTGTATTTGACTATGGTACGGCACACACACACAGCGGTCAAACGCAACGCGCGTGCGCAGTTACTGTGCAATTCCCGCCAAACTTCTCCATACAAAGTCTTAAATTTTCCGAAAACTTTCGCTTTAAAGCCAAAAGTTAACGCCGTCCCTGGAAAGTTAAGGTTTATACGCCGCTTATGGATTGGGAATTTTATAATTCATCTCCACTGAGTGTCCCAGCTTGAACTGTTCTTTCACCGTACCATTTCTTTAACAATTTCCTACCAAAGTTTGCACACTTTCGAGACAAATTCTCAGAAAAGTTCGAGGCGCCGAAAACCGGAGGTGACGTCATTTTTGCGTTTGACCGCTGTGTGCGGCAATGGTACGGCGTCTTAGAACTCGTGTGTCAGCGGTTCTCGTTGAAGTTTATGACGTAGGTTATGGGGAAAAAGGTAAACATGACCAAAGGATCTTTTAATATGTAACTTACGTACAGACGGCGATCTGTCGCTTTTAATAAGCAGATGATGGGTATAAAAAGGAAGGAGAAAACGAACAGGGTGTTTCTGTTTTCCCGAATGTTATTTATATCTTTAGGGATTGTGTAAGTTTGCTTTTATCTTCACATATCGTTCTTGTTGGCAATCCCTCGAATATCGAGTAGGATGTCCACCTGGCAGCAATTTAAAATGGTTTGCATGAGTTCTCCTGAGACTATGCAGTCCGATTCGGGAAGAGCAAATTCTCTGAGAGACTGGAGATCTGAATTCAGTAGAGGTTGGATCTGCACTGCCATCTTGTTATATCTCTTTTGTTGCCAAGCGGAGTCTCTCACTGTGTTTCTTCCTCTGTTGCCCGGGCTCTGTTGCTCACTGTGCGAATGTTGAACGCGTAATAAAAACTTGTCAAGTATAAGAACTGGAATTACGGAAATCAGAATTGAACCTTTTCCCTTTCCTTTGGTTTATTTTACTGTGTTCGCAATGATAAGAAGTAAACACAACTGGAGAAATATCCTACATCAGCCCGCCGTGCAAGTTTGTTGCCTGGTCAACAATGTTCATGTGTCAACTGTAGTTCGTTTATTTGTTTTCGTTAGAAGAGGGGGTTTGCCAATTACGGTGGTTCGCAACTATTTTCTCGGTTATCTCTCTTTTTGGTCAAGTTCTTTTAAATAAACAATAAAAACCACAATCCAGCATAGATATAAAAGTAAAATGCACGATTCTCGGCAACAATTGCGCAATATGAACTGCTGGCCATTTTGGTTACACAATACCTTCGCGGGTGTCCTTCGGAAAAAAAATCGTACGCGCGCTTTTTTTTAAGTAAACTACCACAATCTATATATTAATAGAAAGGTAAAGAACTGTGGAATTCGAAAAAAATATCCGATGTTTGGTAGAGCCATTCTTGAGAAGTAAGAAGCCAGTAAAGAGAAAAAGACCGAGTGTCATTCCGCCGACTAATCGGGTATCAAACACAACCACTACTACAAGAGAACTGCACAGTGTTAATCAGCAAGGATCAATCTCTTAAAGTGTGTCAGGCTTTTTCTTAATTCTTATTGGTTATCTTTTTATAGACCCGTAAAGTTTAAGTATCGAATAATTTGTCGACCCTGTTGCGTCCGCGGCTGTCACAAGAGAAATATCCAAAATAAAGGAAATCCACTAACTGTGTTATTAACTTTTATTTTAAAAACCTTTTTTTCGTTTAAAGATTTTACTTTCATTTTTGGGGAAATGTTAAATTTGTAGTAAATCTTGAGTTTAGTCCAAAAAAATTTTTTCGACAAAAGTAGCCCTCTGAAGGTATTGTGTAACCTTAAAATTATCTTCATCAAAGACAGTCGCAAAACATCGTTTCACACATGAGAAAAATAATTCCTTTGTAATAAGAAGTCGAGAGTGAATAACGGCACTGATAAACCTTCAAATTGCGAGTGAGCCATCACTTATCACAAAGTCCGTTGTTTTTCGTTTTCTCTGCTTGAACAAAACTATAAAATTCACAGATGCCGTGCAAATGAATAATTGAGTTACGGGTAGCCAGGACATTTGGGGCTCTCTATCATCACTAAAGCAAACTTTTTTGTTGAATTTGTTGTCAACTTGTCCGACTGTTTATTCTAAACGCACAGATGAATACATGCATTAAGTTTTTAATTAGACTCCCAACAGTCCCTCTTTTGCTCTAAAATCTGTAGCCGGGACAAACGCGAACATCTCTTGTATAGTTAAACCAAATGGAGAAATGAAGTAGGTCAGCTAAGCTTTTTCAACTTAGGAAAAAAAAAGTTTAATTTCTTAGTGAAGAAAACTCAAACATATAAACACTAATTGATTAACTTGACATTCGACAATGCTAAATAAATATTGCACCATCACTATATATCCCATTAAATATCACTATTTAAAAGCGAAAGATCTGTACTGGCGAAATATTTGAGCATTTCGCGTTCGCTATATTTACCGCGTGATCGCATCATCAGAAAGAACGGCTTGTTCCAGTCCTCCTCAACCGTAAAGGTGTAAACTTTCGGCTGCCTCTTTTGAATTTCTCTTGAATCCATTTTTCCGGATTAGGGAATGGTCATTAATAACACTACGAAAAGGGAAGGACAAGTTTTCCCCAAGAAGGTAAGATAATTTTTTAAGAATATTTTCTCATACTTCTATTGAACTTTTCAACAAGCTAACAAGAAAAACAAGAGTCTGTCTTTCAAGCAGCCTTTAAAACTATTTCATAAAATGTCGAAATACAGCGAATATCCTTTTCGAATATACCGAAGAGAAAGAAACACTCAGTGAGAAACAAAACTTAAACCAACGCGCCTTTAATTTTATATACAAGTTTTCGATTTGAATATTTCTTATTTACTAAATATTTTGTCTGCCATTCAATCCAAAGCACTGTAGGGAGATTTGAAAAGATTCCTTATTTGAAAAAAATCGAACTTCAAGAGAGAGACATTTTAGAAAGAGAGGCAAAATGCAGCTTTTACAGTTATTATTATTATTATTGTTTTACAACAGGAGTGAAAAAAGCAATTATTTTTCTGTCAATCCTTTTAGTCTTCCTCTTCGTATGGATTTTGAAACTTGATGCTTCGCTGAAAACAGAGACGATCAGGTTTTAGACTGTATAACAGTTTGCTTCTTCCTTTCGTTTTTTGCTCAAAGCGTTTTTCTCTCGAAGGCTTGACCGCAACTACAGTCGAAGAATTCGGCGTCCAAAGGGCGACAGGCAGCTTCTGAATGAGACAGAAAAGAAATTATTTTTACCGATAATTTGACTAACCGGAAATTGTTTTAAAAACGTAAAACCGTATGTATAATCATGATAATACAGAATTGGTTCGCTATCGGTTGATTTGTTGTTTTACTCAGTTTTGTTTTTATATTTTAATGAACTTTCCAATTTTAGTTAAACTCTGCCTAAGAGGGAAATTCATTTTCGATGAAATTTTCATTTCAATGACATATCTAATGACATCTGCGTTAAGTTCTTCCTAAATTGCATTATTTTTCCTTTCTCTCCGTACTTTTGAATTTCGCTTAATAACACTAAGAAAAAATAATTTGACTGACTTCCTTTTCAGTTACTTTTAAGTTTCACGGATTAACTTTCCGAAACTCTTTCCAATCTGACTTAGTCGCTTCCATCAACTCTTTCTGTCCAATATGAAATAAGTTTGTTTGTCAGAATTTAAAAACAGTTCATGGGTCTGACCCACACGCAGTTTCAGCTTCTCAGAAACAAAACACAACCCAGTAATATACTGTAGTTTTCTTGTTTCCTCAAATTGGAAATAGGTGAATGTTGAACAAGTAAAACTTGTCAAGTATCAGAGCTGGAATTACGGGAAATGAGATGAAATTTTTCCTTTTCTTTGGTTTATTTTGTTGGAAGAGGGGTTTGGGGCATTAGAAGTCTGGGCGTGTTTCGCAACTTCCTTCAAAACAGAACTTCGATTTTCACGGTTATATCATATTTTTTTGTCAGGTCCTTTTAATAAACAATAAAAACCACAACCCGGCAAAGATAAAAATGTATAATGCACGATTCTCACCAACAGCTACGCGATATGAACTGCTGGCCATTTTAAAGTTATCTTCATCGAAGACAGTCGTGAAACATCGTTTCACACATGAGAAAAATAATTCCTTTGTAATAAGAAGTCGAGAGTGAATAACGGCACTGATAAACCTTCAAATTGCGAGTGAGCCATCACTTATCACAAAGTCCGTTGTTTTTCGTTTTCTCTGCTTAAACAAAACCATAAAATTCACAGATGCCTTGCAAATGAATAATTGAGTTACAGGTGGCCAGGACATTTGGGGCTCTCTATTATAACTAAAGCAAACTTTTTTGTTGAATTTGTTGTCAACTTGTCCGACTGTTTAATCTAAACGCACAGATGAATACATGCATTAAGTTTTTAATTTTTTTTCTTAGGGAAGAAAACTTAAACATATAAACACTAATTAATTAACTTGACATTCGACAATGCTAAATAAATATTGCACCATCACTAAATATCCCATTAACAATCTTCAAAGCAAAACCTGCTGTAGTTCTACCTTTCCGTGTCGAAAGTGAAAGAGCTGTACTGGCGAAATATTTGAGCATTTCGAGTTCGCTATATTAACCGCGAGATCGCATCATCAGAAAGAAAAGCTTGTTCCAGTCCTCCTCAACCGTAGAGGTGTAAACGTTCGTCTGCTTCTTTTGTATTTCTCTTAAATCCATTTTTTCCGGATTAGGGAGCGGTCATTAATAACACTACGAAAAGGGAAAGACAAGTTTTCCACAAGAAGGTAAGATAATTTTTAAAGAAAATTTTTTCATACTTCTATAGAATTTTTTCAACAAGCTAACAAGATAAACAGGAGTCTGTCTTTCAAGAAGTCTTAAAAACCATCCAATAAATGTCGATATAAAGCGTATATCCTTATCGAATACCGACGTAAAAAACATCATATGAAAACCAAATTTAAACCAATGCGCCTTTATTTTTAAGGTTTGGTTTTGAATATTTCTTATTTCTTAAGGCTTTTGTCAACCATTCAATTCATAGAACTGTAGTGAGAACTAGTAAGAGGCCCTATTTATTGTTTATTTCAAAACTAAACGCCAGGAGTGCGAAATGAAACTTAATTTTTCGCTGAAAAGAAAGACGATCAGGTTTTTGACTGCATGAAAGTCTAGTCCTTTTTCCTTCCGTTTATCTCTCGATGTGTCAATGCGTGTTCTGGCGCATGAATTGGGCGTTACATTTTCTCGCTAACCTCGCAAGCAACCAGTCGCACTAAAACATCTGGGACAAGAAGCGGGAAAATAACCAAACGTGTGGAAGCCGCGTCTCGTGTTGTCTTGCAATTTAATTTTTGGTCGATAGAGTTTTCGTTCCGCATCATGAAGTTTTCCTGAGTAATTGCTTTGCCTTACAATACAACGAAAGACTTGATACGTTTGCTAGATGTATTTTGCGCTCATATCTTTTAGTTTTCAGCATGGAATGGGCTTTCTTATTTAATTTTTTCACTTTTCCAAACGTACAGAGAAAGACTGAATTGCCGGTGATCGTTTTGTTTGTTGCTCAATTTTCTTAATTTTTCTCCTCGAATAAGTTTTTTAACTCGTTATGTTGCTTAAAATCACCGCGACAGAGAAAGAGTGGATTATTTTTATTGTTTTTCGGGTTTACTAAATTTATTTTGACGTTTTTTTGCATAGTCTGTGTATACAAAGAACGCGAAGAATTAGAAAAAGGTAAATTTGGAAAAAGCTAAACTTCGAAGAGACTGAATGTATTAGCGAGAAGCTTTCACTTTTAGAATTGGAGGCAAATCGTCAAAACGTTTGTGGTTCAAGTGTACAGAGCTGGTTTAGTATGTATGCACAAGGACATAACCAAAGAAACAAATAAGATTTTATTGAATTTTATTCGGAAAGGAAAGATAAAGTAAAACGATCTTCTCTTGTAAATAATGAAGAAAACGGAGGACTGAGGGCACCGCACTTAAAATCAGCCATAAAGACACAGCGAAATATCAGGCTTGCTGAGTCATCCTCGGACAATATGTAGTGTTTACGTAATGGTCGATTTGCTCGCTTGCTCAATAGGCGGCACATTCACATAGCTTCAATTGGTCTACTACACATCCCTTCTAACGTTCTCAACAACTTGTTGGATAGATCATCAAATGAACTTCATTCATTTTGTTTTGGTTAATGTTACTAATTGAATGGTACTTAAGGAGGCTGACAACAGCTTCCAGCACTTTCCAGCTCTTACACCTTAATGGGTCAGTGCTACAAATATTTATCAGTTACTGATGATGTCATTTTGGAAGCAAGAGATTAGTTCGGTTACTCTCTCCATACAGTTACAAAACATCGGAAAAATTCAGGGGAGCAGGGATGGCGCAGTGGTGAGAGCGCTCGCCTCACACCAATGTGGCCCGGGTTCAATTCCCGGACTCGACGTCATATGTGGGTTGAGTTTGTTGTTGGTTCTCGTCCATGCTCTGAGGGTTTTTCACCGGATTGTCCGGTTTTCCTCCCTCCGCAAAAACCAACATTGCTAAATTCCAATTCGATCGGAAAGACACAGCCCCACAAGCTTATAGCTTAAATCCTCACCGTGTCTTAATAAACGATATATATTTTATTTCTATTCACTGCTACTAACATGGTATCAAACAAATGCCCAGACATTGGTTAACAAATTTTGGGTATTTTCTTGTCGTCAGTGGTAACCATAGCAACAACATAACCGGTTAAAAACACCTTTGATTTTAGCTTTAAGTGCTTATAACTCAAAAACGAGTTCGGTGATGTTCATTTCTTATTATTGAAAAATAATCATCACGTTGAGCCACCTTATTAAGTTCTGTTAATGTCTTATATAGTTTTTTATTAACAACTAGCAATGGTATAATGCAATTCCTGCGTTTTGATTGGTTAACAGGCAATGATATATGAGCTCATATACCATTGACCACAAATATGGTAGCCGATACGCGGCAACGAAAATAGCTGGGGAGCTCAAGTATTGCAATTCTTTGGACGTTTTTAATAAAACAATTATTCCACGAGCGCGCGTTGGATATTTAGTAAATAAACCCCTTCAGGCGGCTGGTACATTGGAGTTTAGAATATAGCCGCTGTATACGCGCGATGGAATTCTAGCGGGCATTATTTTTAATAGAACATAGCTGAAAACTATAAAAGTCCGGTACCCCGGAAGTGCGAATGGTTTGTCGAATTTCGCTGAACGACTTCGTCGACTTCGCCTCTATTCTCTTGTTTTGTTGTTTAAATAATGCTTTAAAGCAGCAAGTTTTTTATCAGGAACGTTTTACCTGCTTAAATGGAAGTAAGACAGTGCCAAAGGAAGCGACAGATGAAGAAAGAATCGTTGAAATTTGTTGTTTTTCTTTGGAGTTGTATATGCCAGTATTTTGCCGTGAACTGCCTGAAACTGAAAATTATTTAGCAAAACAAGCCGGACTCTAGAAACGCTTTGAGGTAAGAAACCTTTTTTTAGCCACAATCGGAAAACAGAACAATCAACTTTTGTTCTTTTTAAATCGAAATAAGAGGCGAATTTGAAAAACTTGCTGCGAAACGAACGCATGAAAATTTTTCGTTTGAATGAAATTGAAGTAGGCTAAACCAAACTTGAATGCGTAAATATTTCAACTAGAATTGTCGGCTTTGTGAGAATCTTTTGGTAGTTGGAGAAAGGACTATATAAATAGGAAATATGAATGAAATGGTATCTTGGTTTATTTATAAAGAAGCCGCCAAAGAAAAAAATTAAACTAAACTTTCACTTTTACCAATGTTGCGTGCGTTTGTAAATGCCGTGAGCGGCCGCGAGTCTTGTAAGTTCTGTGCACTTTTTAATGCTATATTCTAAACCCACTAGAAGATGGTTTTCCTATGTCCTATAAGAAAATAATGCACTTTTGAGGTCTAGAAAAGCAGCTGAATGCCCTCGCCTGACGGCTCGGGCATCCACTATCAGCTTTTATAGACCTCAAGCGTGCATTATTTTCTTATAGAACATGGAAAACCATCTTCTAGTAGGTAAATAATGCCCGAGGCTGAAAGATTGTCGAAAAATGAACAGTTGGCCGAGAAGCGAAGCTTCGAGGGCAACTGTGAAATTTTGAGGACAATCTTTCAGCCAAGGGCATTATCCTCCAATATACCAGCGAGCCAGAAAGGGGTTTATACGCGCTTTATCGCCAGTAAATTTATAGGAAAAAACCTACCGTAACCCGGCGTAACTGTGGTTGAAACAAATGTAAGTTGATGGTTTACGTGATTTTTTAATTCCATGATTTCATCAAAAGTTAGAATTGAATAAGATGTCTTCATTCGTTTGTTTTGTGTCTGCCTACAAAATCGAGCGACGGATATCAAATCGGACGGGGTATATTCGCTGATACCTGTCGTCCGATTTTGTACCAAGTGATGCGTTTTGTCCAATGAGCGCGCGCAAAAAATAATGAGTGGGTTATAAGAGATGGTAGATAGCTAACTCGGCGCTGAAGCTGAAATGTGCCGGTAGTTTGGTCGCCTGCACAGTGACGGCACAATATTGCGAGAATTAATTTGACTGTTTTAAATAAAGCATCTCATTTTCTTGAATGGCGATAAGCAGCATTCGGTTTTGGAGAAAAGGAGCAGAGAAGCAAGGTGTTTGAAAGGATAAATCGAGTCTGTAAACCGGCGACTTGCAGTTAACCCTATTCAGACCGGGGGTGGGGGGGGGGGGGCTTTTGAGGCCCGCGCTGACTTTGAACTTTTATAACTTTTTTAAGATTTAACCAAACGCTGCCAAACTTTCTGAGTTTTCCTAAATATTATCTGGCAACAATTTGGTAGGGTTGGATGATGTGTCAGGAACTTGACATCATCATGGCAACGGCATTTTGACAGGCATGTTTTTCCAAATTTGTAATTTTTCGTGTTTCTGTTAATAAAAATCAACTTAAATGGAATTAGTTTAACATTTTTACGGGTTTTAAGCACATTTTTATTTATTTTGAGTACTTTGCAGTGATTTTGGGTGGTTTTCTGGCATTTTGGAAAAATTTTGAAATCCAAGATGGCGGATCCAAGATGGCGGCTGTTTTGACATCAT
>NC_135761.1:4416154-4489145 GCF_052425735.1 Oculina patagonica | reverse complement strand
TTTGATCGATTTGTTTTTGCTCGTTCCATACATTCAGTTTTCCTCCTGGAACAATTTATTCAGCTAATTGTGTCACATAGAAACAATATGTTATTATAATGGATGATGATTTTAAATTGTCGCTCGCCGTTCGAAAAATCTTGATTAATCCTGACAGACACCTTTTCCGTTCGCAATATAGGTCCTAGTCATACACATTATTCACTATTTGAATTTCGCTTTAATCTAGTCCCGTCTTTAAAGTCTTTGATAGTAGCTCACTTTCGTCTCCATACAGTTACAAAAGATCGAGAAAATGCTGTGGACGGTTCCTTGTTTCTTCTTGTTCGGTTCGTTGATGAACTTCGTAACTGCTGATGATCGATGCAGAACAGAAGTTAACATACCTGGCATGGCTCTCAAGGGCTTCGTCTTTAAAAAGATGTCAGTAACAGCCCCTCACAAGTGTGATGTCAAATGCGAATAGGAAATCGGCTGCCAGAGTTATAATTATGTAAGAGAGGAAAACTTGTGCGAACTGAATAATCGCACGAAGGAGGCAAGACCTGAGAATTTCCGTTCAGACCCTGCACGGTTTTACATCAGACGCTTGAACGGCACGGGTATGTACTCAGTTTAAAGAATTAATACATTTTACTCCGCTCGGCCAATTTTTTTTTCTTTTCCTTAATTGTTTTTTCGTTGCATTTTGAGATTTAGATGGTATATATTTTTTAGGTAAAGTCTGCATCGAGCCTAGGGCCTACAGGCCGGAGCTTATCCCGGTTTCATTAACATCAGAAAGAGTATTTCTACCCCCCTTGATGGGATGCAAGTCAGTCGCTGGGTCATCCCCAGCAGTTAATTCGCCGGTTCCCATTTAAATACCCCTGGGTGAAGAAAAGCACTATGAGAGTAAATTGTCTTGCTCAAGAACACAACGGAGTGCCCGGGCCAGGGCTCGAACCCGGACGGTTTGATCCGGAGTCCAGCACACTAACCATTAGGTCAACACGCCTCCCACAATTTTCCTTTGAAAGAAAATGGTAATTATATCATCTGCTTGACTCACCAGCTATATCTAAATGACCCATTTTACAGCAATTTCAGAAAATGTATAGTTACCGTTAAGTTATAAAAAAAAAAAAAACGATTTCTCAGAAGGGTATCTCAACCTCCCGAATTTCGCGAAATTAAGTAAGCGCGAAAATTCAAAAGAATAAGGTATCAGCTGATAGAAACAACTGTTTAATTGTTAAATATATTTCTTATTAAAGCTCCTCTAGGTTCCATTCCGGAGCTACCAGCGCAGTCGTGTCAGGAAATAAAGGCAAGCGAAGGAAAAGACACCATTAGCAGCAAGTACTGGCTGGATCCAACTGGGACTGGAACGGCAGTTTTGGTTTATTGTGATATGAACTTAGAAGGTTAGTCTCCAATGATGTCAGTTTTGCATTGTTTTTGTATACATTCTGTTTTGTTGTTGTTGTTATTGTTGTTAATTGTTTTTGGTTTGTTTGTTTGTTTGTTTGTTTGTTTGTTTCAAACTGACTTCTGGATTTTTTTGATAACCAGGGGATCTGTATTTTAGATTTCCCTTTATTTCAAAGGTTGAAAAATGTTTTTTTTTAAATCTTTTGCTATCCAGATATCGATGAATGCATTACCGGAAACCACGACTGTGACGTGAACGCGAACTGCACGAACACTGTTGGCGGACATAACTGTACTTGCAAGGAAGGAAATGGAAGTTCTTGTTCAGGTAAATTGACTTAAATAGTCCACTGAGCAAGTTGTAACTAATTATTGTAAACTGTCTGCAGTATGTTTGAGTATTGTATACTTAGCTCATTTAGAAAATAACCTACTGGAGAGTCTGCGAGAATGTAGCGGGTCGTCCGATGACATTGACTGCAAAGATGCAGTAGATGACACAGTGAATATATGAAAGACATATATGCGAACTGCGGATAAATGATGAAATGAATGAAGTGATCCTCGTACTGTGTAAGTAATTTAAGCAATTGCATTTTAGCCTGAAAAAAAAGCAGTAGCTGGCCTGGCCGTTCAGTGTCTATATTCAACTTTACAAGAGGAACAACTTTCGTCTCACGGCCACCGCCATGCAATAACTCTCTTCGCCCTTGAAACGATTTTGGAGAAGTTCAAGGAGCGAGAACAACTGGCGCAAAAAGCGCTGTTAAATGACGGGCTATAATTCACGATCGTTTATTTTCTCCTGCAGCTTTGAAGAACTGTGCTGACATCTACAAATCTGGTGAAACAAGAGACGGTGTGTACGCAATCAAACCTGACAATTTGTCTGCCTTTGATGTGTTTTGTGACCAAACAACAGTCGGAGGGGGGTGGACAGTGTTCCAAAAGAGACTAGACGGGTCGGTATATTTTTACCTTAACTGGAGCGACTACAAACATGGCTTCGGCAATCCGAGTGGCGAATTTTGGCTCGGAAATGACAAGATCCACCGCCTGACTTCAACTGATAACATGAGGCTGCGTGTGGATTTGGAAGACGTCAAAGGAAATACTCGTTTTGCCGAGTACAACAAGTCTGTTGTTATGAGTGAGAATGACAAGTACAAGCTGATCCTCGGCAGTTACTCAGGTATGATTTTTTTCTTCATTTCAGCACAGTGAAAGCAGTGCACTTCTGAAAGTGGAATATGAAAGGAAAACAATTTCCAAAAAAATCCATACAAAGGGAACAGAACCTTCTTAGGTTATAATTGGCTTGGAGCCCAAAGGAAAAATCATTTCCAACATTGCTTGAAACGCTCAAAACAGCCTTTTTCGTACAGCTTTTATTTCTAAGTTATTCGTCATAAAGATATATATATGAAAAGTGTGTTCTGTCACTATTACCTTCTGATATTGACATTGGCAGTATGTAAACTCGTTTGCTGATGATGTTTTGTACGATTGTGCTAAATACAGGACATTATATCAAACAGAGTTAGAGTTAGGATCTTTTCGCTACTGCATATAAATGGTACTCTAGCCTGTGTACAGCCGCCCACTTTACTCAAGAAAAATCCTGAGGAGAGCGGACGGCAGCACACAGGCTAATAAAACATGGTTGGTCATTTCTTGATTTAATGTCTCAGGAAATGCTGGGGACTCTCTCGATCATCACCGTGGTCAACCATTTAGCACGCGGGATCAGGACAATGATAACTGGTCAGGCAACTGTGCCAGTAAGTGGCACGGAGCCTGGTGGTACAACAAGTGTTACCATTCCAACCTGAATGGATTCTATCGTGGTGATGTGATCTGGTTCGGCTGGAAGAAAGAATCCTTGAAGAGGACCGAGATAAAAATAAGACCAGTCAGGGATTTCTGAACGAGCAAATTCAGTTTAATGTTTCCATTTGGAAATTGTTCAATACACAACGAGTTTAAAAAGAATTAGTTACGTCACGTTACTGATAGAACAACGTCTGTTTTTGTAGAAAACAGGTTAAATTGATAAGTAATTACACTCTTGAAGTAGTTCTCCGGCTTAAATAAATCAAATGACCATCAAATGTACCCAGTGTAAATACGATTTAGTCAACTATATTTACTTTTAGTGTGACATTCAGCATCTTTCGGAGAAATGTTTAAATGACGAAAAAAGTGTGTTATATCATACTTTCTTGTTAACCCGGACCCTTCTGTGAAAAAAAAAACATTGTTTTCTTTTTTAACAGCACGAAGGGCTCTAATGATCTATATGGATTAGTTTTGAATCAGTAGCCGAATGCTGTTGTTAATTTATTATTATACAATAACTGAAAATGAAACTCACGTTGATTGCTAAAAAGCTATTTTAATGTTTATATATAAAGGTATTATTTCTAACATCACGCGCAGTTTATTAAGCCATTGTATTGCTTAATTACAAAACACCCTGGTTAATGTTTATACTGTCTATGTTTATTTCTGTTTTTGATTTGTTCTTCAACGTTGAATAAATGCATTGTAATTGCACCTGCAGTGATTTAACAGTGATTTTGCTCAAAGTGCTTACCAGTCTTCCTCGTTGCGCGCACTTCTTTGCTGCACACTTTACTGATAGAACAACGTCCGTTTTTGTAGAAAACAGGTTAATTTGATAAGTAATTACATTCTTGAAGTAGTTTTCCGGCTTAAATAAATCAAATGACCATCAGATGTACCCAGTGTAAATACGTTTTAATCAGAATAGTCAACTATATTTACTTTTAGTATGACATTCAGCATCTTTCTGACAAATGTTTACATGACGAAAAAAGTGTATTATATAATACTTTCTTGTTAACCAAGACCCTTCTGTGAAAAAAAAAAACATAAAACATTTTTTTTCTTTTTTAACAGCACGAAGGGCTCTAATGATCTATATGGATTAGTTTTGAATCAGTAGCCGAATGCTGTTGTTAATTCATTATTATACAATAACTGAAAATGATACTCGCGCTGATTGGTAAAGAGCTATTTGCTGTTTATATATAAAGGTATTATTGTTATGAGTAAAGAAGTACACGTCCGTACACTTCAACAGTTTATTCTCAAGTCCTTTTACAGAACATGTGAACTAAGGATCACGTGATAACAACAACTACACAGGACAACCAACTTATCATAACATACCCCTTCTTAAGCTAGTTGGCTATCTTCTACAAGGTTAAGTTAATTCTAATAACAACTGAAACAAGCAGTAAACAACTCAACTGTTGATAATCCTACGATTACAATTCTTTCTACATAACATAATCCTTATCCCAACTCGGAACAGATCTGACTCGTGTAGAGCGACGTGGACCTGAGGGAACATCATTGTCAGGAGGGTTGTGTTCCGAGTTAGCACTGTCTGACTCTGCAGTTACACTAGGAAAGTTTACAATGGTTTCTGTAGTTACAGGTTCTGAATCATTGCTTATATCATCATCTATTGTTATAGGTGGCTCCTGAGTAAGATGAATATGTCGTCTATTTCTACGATACTCTTTACCAGTTTCATCAGTAATCAAATATGATCTAGGAGTCTCATGTTTACCTTTAACTACAGCAGGTGATAAATGTTTGTCACCTGGTTTCATAAACCTTACACTATCCCCTTCCTTAAGTTGTGGCAATGGTTTTGAACCTTGCCTATCATAGAACTCCTTATATTTAGCTTGACGCCTTTCTAGTAGTACAGGAATGTCATGACAAATCTGTGGCACCAACATCCTAGGGTGAACAGGAACCCCGGTCCGAATTTGCCGACTGAACAACATTTGGTTAGGTGAATAAGGGAAATTGCTTATGGGGGTGTTGCGATATTCCATAAGACCTTCATTCAAATTGCACTCTTTTCTAAGCAAGTTTTTAACAATATGAACTGCCTTTTCTGCAAGACCATTAGCCTAACTATACTTTGGACTGGTTGTTACAATATTTATGCCATATTGTGTAGCATATTGCTTCATTTCTCTAGAGTTATAAGGCATGTTATCTGCAACTAGAGTTTGTGGGTATCCATGTCTTGAGAATATTTCATTCAGACTCCGAATGACAACACTGCTTGTTTTCCCATTAAGCCTGAAAGCCTCAATATACTTTGAATAATAATCAATAACCACAAGGTAGTTTTGATTTTTGTATTCAAGGAGATCAGATGCAACTATTTGCCATGGTAGTAGTGGAACTTCTCGAGTTTGCATGGGTTCTTTGGGTTGCTTACTCTGATATTTCATGCATTTTTCACAACTAGACACCATTTCTTCAATATGCTTGGTCATGCCAGGCCAAAATACTGTCATGCGGGCATTGGCTTTGGTTTTTTCAATGCCACAGTGGCTAATATGCAATTTCTGGAGAATATCTTTTCTCCATGCAGATGGAATGACAAGCCTGTTATCCTTGAGTAAAATTCCATCTGTATCATGAATGTCATTCCGCACATCCCAGAAAGATTTTAGAGGGGAGGGTACATTGCGTTTGTGTTCAGGCCAACCCTCTCTGGCATATTTGTGTAACATTTGCATAGTAGGATCACTGTAGTTAAGTTCTCGTAATTCCATCAACTTAACATCTGAAATTGGGAGATTGGTGATCACGGAATGAATGAAATGCTCCATGTCATGATGCATATCACTGTCAATAGGAGTACTGGACTGATCAAATGCCCTAGAGAGAGTATCAGCAATGTAAAGAAACTTCCCTGGAACATATCTGACATTGAGATTGTACTTTTGCAAACGAAGTCTCATTCTTTGCAATCGAGGAGGTACTTTGAAAAGAGGCTTTTTGAAAATGCTTTCCAGGGGCTTATGATCCGAGAGCACCTCAATTTCTGCTCCATATGTGTACATGTTAAATCTCTCACACCCAAAAACAATTGCTAAAAGCTCTTTTTCTATTTGAGCATAGTTTGTCTCAGAATTTGACATAGCACGTGAAGCATATGCAACTGGTTGGTTCTGTTGCAACAAACATGCTCCTAAGCCACTTTTACTGGCATCAACTTGGAGTGTGGTGGGTAAATTTGTGTCATAGAATCGTAGAACTGGAGCACTACTCAAGACTGATTTGAGTTTTGTAAGCGCAGTATCGTGCTCTGGAAACCAAGCCCATGGTACACCACACTTAAGCAAGGATCGCAATGGGGCAGTTAATTCCGACATGTTTGGGATATACTTAGCAAGATAGTTGATCATGCCCAATAACCTTTGCAGGTCTTGTTTGCATGATGGGGTGGGCATGTTGTGAATAGCAGAAATTTTTTCTGGGTCTGGTGAAAATCCCAACTCACTAACCACTTCACCCATGTACTTGACTTGGCTAACACGAAATTGAATTTTGTCACGATTGAATTTAATGTGGCGCTCTCGTGCTCTGGTCAGAACCTTGCGTAGGATCAAATCATGTTCTTGTTCATCCTTACCTCCAATGATAATATCATCAAAAATTGGTAATGCACCTGAAATATCACCAAAATGTTTCTCAACCATTTTCTGGGCCACTTCACTTGCACATGAAATACCAAATGGCATTCTCTTAAACCGGTATCTCCCAAAGGGCGAGTTAAACACGCATAAAAATGAGGATTCTTCTGTGAGCTTTTGGTGCCAGTAACAATTTGACATGTCAACAACTGAGAAAACTTTGCAACCGTTCAGGGTGTTTGAAATTTTTTCAAAGCTTGGAGGTGTGAAATCTTCCCGTTCTATAGCTTCGTTTAGATCTGGTGGGTCTAAACACAATCTCAGCGAATTGTTTGGTTTTTCAACAATTACTAAATTACTGACCCATTCAACCGGTTCTTCCACTTTGGCAATAATATCATTTCTTTCAAGGTCATTTAAAGTTACTTTGAGTTTGTCCAACAATCTTAGGGGAACATTCCTTTGTGGTTGAATGGTGGGAAGACTATTAGCCTTCAACTTAATGTTGTATTCGCCCTCAACACATCCTAAACCCTCAAAAACATC
The DNA here is from genome assembly GCF_052425735.1 of Oculina patagonica. Taxonomy (NCBI): domain Eukaryota; kingdom Metazoa; phylum Cnidaria; class Anthozoa; order Scleractinia; family Oculinidae; genus Oculina; species Oculina patagonica. Next base: position 4,481,712 of record NC_135761.1, on the reverse strand, counting down.
CTGAAATTCATCCAGTAGGCTAGGTTTTGCTTGAACTTCATCGACATTGAGACCTATTTGTTCTACTTTGTTATTCAGGCTGATTAACTCTAGCTCTAAGCATGAGTCTAAACCCAGGAGAGGTTTCACATCATTACGAAGGACATAATACTCCAAAGGAGTTGTACCCTTACTCTCGTTTACTTTCGTGTCAAGAAAACATTTGCCCACTGTATCTAATTGGTGCCCCCCAAATGATTTGAGTAACATGCTTGTTGGCTCTATACGGGCATTTAACTCATTTGCCAAACGCATGGACATTACATTACATTCTGCACCCGTATCGAGTTTGAAAGTGACGGGAACATTATTAACTAATAAGTCTGACTGAATGTTCCTTCTAGTGCTACCTTGAATTTCCTCGATGTACAGCCCCTCCATTGGTTCTCTGTCTTCACTCAGTTCAATTCGTACGTGACGAACTCTTCTTTCTTCCGTACCATCCTTCGGCTTGAGACAGCACCGAGCATAGTGGTTTCGTCCGTTGCATTTGAGACACGTGGCGCCATAGGCGGGACAATTTCCTCTGTTTTGAGACATGGCACAGAACTTGCATTTGAGAATTTTCTTTGAGTCTTCCTGCTTGGATTTTCCGGTGTCTACCGGCGGCTGTGTTTTCTTTACGGTATCAATGCTGCTCTCTTCGGTGGTTGGGGGGGAGCTGAAGATTTTAGATTGTTCTTTGGATTGTTCCGTAATTCTGCATAATTTTATGGCTTTCTCGAGTGTTAAATCCGTGTTAAATTAGTCTCTCTCGGAGCTTTGGATCGCATATTCCAACGACAATTTGGTCTCTTATCAGAGATTCTTTAATCGCCCCAAAATCGCAGTAATCCGCTCTTCGTCTAAGATCTGTGACAAATACGTCGATCGGGCGACCTTCTTGTGCTGTCGTTTTGAAACGGTATCGTTCGTAGATTGTGTTTTTCCGTGGTACACAATACGTTTCAAGCGCTGTTAAAATGCCTGCAACGGTTCTTGCTGTGATATCTCCGGAAATGCCCGGTAAGGTTTTCAGCACTCGTCTTGCTTTGTTCCCGAGAACACTTTGAATGGTTGCTATTTGTACGGCATCGTCCTTTTCGTGTAGGCCGCTCGATACCCGATACAATTCCCACGCTTCTTTCCATTCATTCCACTCTTCTGCGAGGTTCAGACTATCAATATCCAATTCCGAGGGAGGTTTAATGCGTTCCATGTTACAGTTCAGAGTCAGAAAGCTTACTGTTGAAGAGATCCTGGTACCATGTTATGAGTAAAGAAGTACACGTCCGTACACTTCAAGAGTTTATTCTTAAGTCCTTTTACAGAACATGTGAACTAAGGATCACGTGATAACAACAACTACACAGGACAACCAACTTATCATGACAATTATATCACGCATTTGTATCGTTCATCGGCGCAATGTTGGATGAACACTTGAAAACCTGTAATCACCAGCTGTTTCCTGCCGTGTTCTCTAACATCACGCGTAGTTTATTGAGCCATTGTATTGCTTAATTATAAAACACCCTGGCGAATGTTTATACTGTGTATGTTTATTTCTGTTTTTGATTTGTTCCTCAACGTTGAATAAATGCATTGTAATTGCACTTACAGTGATTTTGCAGTGATTTTGTTCAAAGTGATAAAGAATTTTTCTTTGTGCGCATTTCTTTCCTGCACAGTTTTCAAATGCATGAGGTGGGAGCTGTTCCCGTCCCTACTTCTTTTCCTCTCGCCATTTAGTGAGTTGCTTGATGGCCAGTGCCCGGATTTTCCAAGTGTGGATAAATATGTCCACCGGATAAATCACTATCCAGTGGATAAGTGTTGACAAAACATACTACGCTATTCACTGGATAGTGATTTATCCCGTGGATAGCTTCGTCCATTCTTTGAACAATCGGAGCCAGGCTTACACCAGCCGCAGCAGCAGTAACAGCACGAAGTTAAAGTTAACGAACGGAAAATATGATTCACACCGAAGTCGAATTCGGATAAAATTGTGCCGTTTCACTTTAAGGGACGATTGAATGACCACGGTCAGACCATAAGAGAAGAATATGCGATTTTCCTACCCTATTTCAGACCACACGTACCCTACTTAGGAACTGCTTCGGTTTTGCGTAAACATCGAGAAGGGCTTAAAACTCCCAATGTCAACTGAATTGCACTTCTCAGAGATGAGTAATAACAATGATAAAAATAGTTATATCCAATAATTATTCCTAAATACTGACCTGAGTGCACAAATCTAACCTATTACAGACAAAAACAGCTGAGAAACCACACCCTTTGGCGCGGCACATATATACATAGCTTATGTAAGTGAATACTCCCCTCCGCAGGGTGGGGGTGAGGGGTCACCTTGACACGACATCATAACTCCACATTACAGACCACGTTTGTTCCCAAAAAAAACGGAGGGCAAACCTAATCCTCTAGGAAAAGTTTTCTATTCTTGGTATTCCGGGGTATAAGAAATTGTAAACCCTACGAATAACTAAAGGGTTCTTCAAGGGATGATCTTTGACCTCGATTACTTCAAGACAGCTGAAGAAGAGCTGTAGAGACGATTGGAGATGAATACCTGAATATACAGTTATAATAATTAGTCAAGGATAACCCCTGCAAATTTTCTTGTGTTAACGAAGAAAAGAAACCCAACCAAAACACTTGAAATCAAAAGTCTATCCGGCTTATTATGACTGAAATAGGCTATTCATCCTGCCTTCCTCGCTTTCGAACGCCGGCTGTTGTTTTGAGTTGATGGGAAATCCGAGAAGGTAGGGAACCCCGTATGGCAACATTTTTTGCCAGGCTCGAAACGTTAGTTCCCTGTCGAGCTATAAAGGATGAAGCGAGCAATGGCAACTCTGGGACCTCATTAGTAAAGTGTCACTCAGAGTTTAATAAAGCGATACTGTAACTTACTATAAGTTCCTTGGCAATTTAATTCTTTTCTAGTTTCTAGTAGGGCAATGTAGAGGCCGTCAAAAATTACAAAGCCGACTGTATTTCAAGTCGTCTTGCGGGGTATTGCGAAAAGTTTTCAATCATCAATAACCGCGCCTCGGATGGACCTCACTGGCTACGGTAATACCACTAATGAATAGCGATTTTGTACGCTTACGCTAAAGAAACTCACTTTTCCAAAAAAAAAACTGGTTCCCAGTGCACACCAACTCCATGATACGATTTGTAAAATGAGGAAACCATTATTGTCAAGACACTCACAATTTTTTTGAACAGCACATGATTTGTCGCTGCTACATGTCCCTTTAATTGAACAACACATGACTTTGTCGCTGCTACATGACCCTTCATTGTGAACAACACAAGTTTTTGTCGCTGCTACACGGCATGACCCTTCAGTGTGAACAACACATGATTTAGTCGCTGCTACATGTCCCTTCAGTGTGAACAACACATGATTTTGTCGTTGCTACATGTCCCTTCAGTGTGAACAACACATGATTTTGTCGCTGCTACATGACCCTTCAGTGACGCTGCTACATGTCCCTTCAGTTTGAACAATACATGATTTTATCGCTGCTACATGTCCCTTCAGTGTGAACAACACATGATTTTGTCGCTGCTACATGTCCCTTCAGTGTGAACAACACATGATTTTATCGCTGCTACATGTCCCTTCATTGTGAACAACACACGATTTTTTCGCTGCTACATGACCCTTCAGTGTGAACAACACATGATTTTGTCGCTGCTACATGACCCTTCAGTGTGAACAACACATGATTTTGTCGCCGCTACATGTCCCTTCAATTGAACAACACATGATTTTGTCGCTGCTACATGTCCCTTCATTGTGAACAACACATGATTTTGTCGCTGCTACATGTCCCTTCAATTGAACAACACATGATTTTGTCCCTGCTACATGTCCCTTCAATTGAACAACACATGACTTTGTCGCTGCTCAGTACATGTCCCTTCAGTGTGAACAACATGATTTTGTCGCTGCTACATGTCCCTTCAATTGAACAACACATGATTTTGTCGTTGCTACATGTCCCTTCAGTGTGAACAACATGATTTTGTCGCTGCTACATGTCCCTTCAATTGAACAACACATGATTTTGTCGCTGCTACATGTCCCTTCAGTGTGAACAACATGATTTTGTCGCTGCTACATGACCCTTCAGTGTGAACAACAAATGATTTTGTCGCTGCTTCATGACCCTTCAGTGTGAACAACACATGATTTTGTCGTTGCTACATGTCCCTTCAGTGTGAACAACACATGATTTTGTCGCTGCTACATGTCCCTTCGGTGTGAACAACACATGATTTTGTCGTTGCTACATGTCCCTTCAGTGTGAACAACACACGATTTTGTCGCTGCTACATGTCCCTTCAGTGTGAACAACACATGATTTTGTCGCTGCTTTATGGCCCGTCAGTGTGAACAACAAATGATTTTTTCGTTGCTACATGACCCTTCAGTGTGAAAAACACATGATTTTGTCGCTGCTCAGTACATGTCCCTTCAGTGTGAACAACATGATTTTGTCGCTGCTACATGTCCCTTCAGGGTGAACAACACATGATTTTGTCGCTGCTTCATGACCCTTCAGTGTGAACAACACATGATTTTGTCGCTGCTACATGTCCCTTCAGTGTGAACAACACATGATTTTGTCGTTGCTACATGTCCCTTCAGTGTGAACAACACATGATTTTGTCGCTGCTACATGTCCCTTCAGTGTGAACAACACATGATTTTGTCGCTGCTTCTTGACCCTTCAGTGTGAACAACACATGATTTTGTCGCTGCTACATGTCCCTTCAGTGTGAACAACACATGATTTTGTCGTTGCTACATGTCCCTTCAGTGTGAACAACACATGATTTTGTCGCTGCTACATGTCCCTTCAGTGTGAACAACACATGATTTTGTCGTTGCTACATGTCCCTTCAGTGTGAACAACACATGATTTTGTCGTTGCTACATGTCCCTTCAGTGTGAACAACACATGATTTTGTCGCTGCTTTATGGCCCGTCAGTGTGAATTTACGAACAACAAATGATTTTTTCGTTGCTACGTGTCCCTTCAGTGTGAAAAACACATGATTTTGTCGCTGCTCAGTACATGTCCCTTCAGTGTGAACAACATGATTTTGTCGCTGCTACATGTCCCTTCAGTGTGAACAACACATGATTTTGTCGCTGCTTCTTGACCCTTCAGTGTGAACAACACATGATTTTGTCGCTGCTACATGTCCCTTCAGTGTGAACAACACATGATTTTGTCGCTGCTTTATGGCCCGTCAGTGTGAACAACAAATGATTTTTTCGTTGCTACATGTCCCTTCAGTGTGAAAAACACATGATTTTGTCGCTGATACATGTCCCTTCCGTGTGAACAACACATGATTTTGTCGCTGCTTCTTGACCCTTCAGTGTGAACAACACATGATTTTGTCGCTGCTACATGTCCCTTCAGTGTGAACAACACATGATTTTGTCGTTGCTACATGTCCCTTCAGTGTGAACAACACATGATTTTGTCGCTGATACATGTCCCTTCCGTGTGAACAACACATGATTTTGTCTTTGCTACATGACCCTTCAGTGTGAACAACACATGATTTTGTCGCTGCTACATGTCCCTTCAGTGTGAACAACACATGATTTTGTCGCTGCTTTATGGCCCGTCAGTGTGAACAACACATGATTTTGTCGTTGCTACATGACCCTTCATTGTGAACAACACATGATTTTGTCTTTGCTACATGACCCTTCAGTGTGAACAACACATGATTTTGTCGTTGCTACATGACCCTTCATTGTGAACAACACATGATTTTGTCGTTGCTACATGTCCCTTCAGTGTGAACAACACATGATTTTGTCGCTGCTACATGACCCTTCAGTTTCGCTGCTACATGTCCCTTCAGTTTGAACAATACATGATTTTGTCGCTGCTACATGACCCTTCAGTGTGAACAACACATGATTTTGTCGTTGCTACATGACCCTTCATTGTGAACAACACATGATTTTGTCGCTGCTACATGACCCTTCAGTGTGAACAACACATGATTTTGTCGCTGCTACATGACCCTTCAGTGTGAACAACACACGATTTTGTTGCTGCTTCATGACCCTTCATTGTGAACAACACATGATTTTGTCGTTTCTACATGTCCCTTCAGTGTGAACAACACATGATTTTGTCGTTTCTACATGTCCCTTCAGTGTGAACAACACATGATTTTGTCGTTTCTACATGTCCCTTCAGTGTGAACAACACATAATTTTGTCGCTGCTACATGACCCTTCATTGTGAACAACACATGATTTTGTCGTTTCTACATGTCCCTTCAGTGTGAACAACACATGATTTTGTCGCTGCTACATGTCCCTTCAGTTTGAACAATACATGATTTTGACGCTGCTACTGCCCTTCAGTGTGAACAATACATATTTTACGCTGCTACAGACCCTTCAGTGTGAACAACACATGATTTTGTCGCTGCTACGACCCTTCAGTGTGACAACACGATTGTGCTGCTATTCCCTTCAGGGAAACACATGATTTTGTCGCTCCTACATGACCCGTCAGTGTGAACAACACATGATTTTGTCGCTGCTACATGACCCTTCAGTGTGAACAACACATGATTTTGTCGCTGCTACATGACCCTTCATTGTGAACAACACATGATTTTGTCTTTGCTACATGACCCTTCAGTGTGAACAACACATGATTTTGTCGTTGCTACATGACCCTTCATTGTGAACAACACATGATTTTGTCGCTGCTACATGACCCTTCAGTTTCGCTGCTACATGTCCCTTCAGTTTGAACAATACATGATTTTGTCGCTGCTACATGACCGTTCAGTGTGAACAACACATGATTTTGTCGTTGCTACATGACCCTTCATTGTGAACAACACATGATTTTGTCGCTGCTACATGACCCTTCATTGTGAACAACACATGATTTTGTCGCTGCTACATGTCCTTTCAATTGAACAACACATGATTTTCGCGCTGCCACATGTCCCTTCAGTGTGAACAACACATGATTATGTCGCTGCTACTTGACCCTTCAATTGAATAACACATGATTTTGGCCCCGCTACACGTCCCTGCTACATGTCCCCGCAGTGTAAACAACACATGATTTTGTCGCTGCTACATGTCGCTGGTACATGTCCCTGCCGTGTGTAGGCACCTTTACTTGGTAACATCTAATAAATGGCTCGAATAAATAGATATATATATCGCTGCTTCTGTAAGGGATTATAATACCGGACAGGACGATGCGTTTTACATGAAGTGTAATTAGATAGACCACGTGCGAGAGTCAGCGAGCGAACGTTGTGAATTCGTTCATGTTGTAGCGTCTAGGCGAGTTTTACGGCTTAATTACAGTTCAGTGAACGTCGTCCTGGTGTGGTTGTGTTCTTGCTCGAGTTTATTACATTGGTGGCAGCGGTCCGGGATTTAAAGTGACCAGAAATGAGTGACGGAGAAGAGGAAAAGCCTAAAGGCGCCGAAGGCGGTCTTTCGAAAGAACCCGCGCCAAAACAAGAAGCGAAGCCACTACCAAAAAGTGCATCGCAGAAGGAGAGTTCTGAAATTCAGCAGCTGGTGAATACCTTATCCCAGGCCCTGAAGCAGAGCATGGTGGTTTCTAGCGAAACGGAATCCAGGAGGAACGTACGAGCTCCGCGTGTTTATTCAGTGGGTCAAAATTTCAAAACATGGCTGTCGCAGTTTCTTCAGTATGCAAATCTCGTACATATCAAGCCTTCAGATCGTCGAGCATTTTTGCTCACCCTACTGGATCAACCGGCCTACAAAGCGGTTGAGCTGCTCAAGCTTTCGGGATCGTTACCTTTCGAGGAATTCACGGCACAACTGATCCAAAGGTTTGATTCAGGCAAGACGAAAGAAGATTACAAATTGCAGTTACGGGCTCGGTGTCAAAGGCCGAATGAGGACTTCGAAGCATTCGCCGATAATTTGATGGAGCTAGTGGAAAATGCCTACCCGGAGGCCGCTTATTCGTTCAAGGTGGAATTGGCAAGAGATCAGTTTATTCAAGAAGTGGCAATCAGCGATGATTTACGAGAAAAAGTTTTCATGAGTCAACCGGCGTCGGTTGTGGAGGCTGTTCGTGTTGTTCGTCGGTTGGAAAGCGCGCGTAAAGCTTGTCAGGCTGTGCCATCTGTGGAAAAGAAAAAGTCGGTGAATGTGGTGAGTGCGTCAGCGGATGGTGACAAAGTTTCCACTGAGATTCGTGAGCTTAAGGAGATAGTTCTTGGTATGAATGTGAAAATTCAAGAGCTGGAAAGTAAAGTTGAGAAACAACTGACGACACCTTCGCGACGTCGGGATGAAGTGGTATGTTATGCTTGCCGAAGGCATGGCCATTTTGCGCGGGAATGTCCAACTAGAGCAACGGGAAACGGAACTCGGGGCCTGCCCGGGGCCAGCCAGTCCCCGTAGGAAGAGAAAAGGTGGCCCAAGCTGTTTTAGCTAATGTCCATAAGGTAAATAACAATACACCTACAAATGAACATGTACTGTCTGCCATATCAGTTTCGGGAATTTATGTTTCTGGACTTGTGAATCATCGTTTGATGTGTGTTTTGTTAGACACTGGTGCAACTGTTAGTGTATTAAGTGAGAGTGCGTGGGAGAAGAGTGGAAATGTTTCTGGACTTAAGCCAGTGACAGGGAGGCTTACTACAGCAAATGGTAATGAACTGACTGTTCTTGGAGAAGCAGAAGCGAGATTTCGTATAGGAAATATTGATTGCTCCTGGCCTGTTATGATAATACGGGGACTAAACCATGACTGTATCCTTGGGTCAGACTTCTTCAAATACTATGGCTGCCAGATTCATTATGATACTGGGACTCTTGTAGTTGGGAATATTGAGATTCCAATCAGATACTGCAAAGTAAAACCTAGTGTTTGTAGGATTTTTCTGTGTGCTGATGTAGAGGTCGAACCTGGAACTGAACAGGTGATAGGAGCTAGATTAGAGGAAGGATATGAGCAGAATTTTGGTAGCCCTGGAATTCTGGAGGGGTCCAAGGAACTGCGGAGAGATTCCGAAATTTGCATCGCTCGTTCCCTAGTTGTTCCAAAGGCAGGACAAACCCCTATTCGAGTTGCAAACTTCTCGGACAAACCTGTAAGATTGCATTCAGATATTCCTATTGCTGAATACAAGCCCATCAGCTGTGTTAATGGTAGTGTCATACCTACTGAAGTTGATCCAAATTTGTCAAGTCCATCCTATGCATCCTGTTCGGCTATTGACATGATGGAGGAGAGGGACAAGCAGGCAAACCAAGACAATTGGATGGGTGCAGTTGAACCAAATTTTGAAGGGCTTCTACCAGACCAGAAGGAGCAGTTTTCATCACTGATGAAGGAGTACAAGGACATTTTTGCAGTCAGCAGTTTTGATCTTGGAAAAACAGATCTAATGGAACACGAAATTAACACTGGTGGCCATCCACCAATGAAGCAACCTCCACGTCGTGTACCACCCCATCAGAGAGAGATTATAGACAAACAGCTGGATGAGCTCTTAGCGAGTGGTAAGGTCGAAGAGTCCCAAAGTCCCTGGAGTAGCCCAGTTGTTCTGGCTAGGAAACATGATAGGAGTTACCGTATGTGTATTGACTTTCGAAGACTTAACCAGTGCACAGAAAAAGATGCCATACCTCTTCCTAGGACTGACGATGTCTTAGAAGCTGTTGGTGGTGCTCAGTGGTTTACCTGTCTTGACCTAGCCTCAGGGTATTGGCAGCTGCAAGTAAAAGAAGAAGACAGACCAAAAACTGCATTCTCTACCCATCGTGGTCAATTCCAGTGGAAGGTCATGCCATTTGGTTTGACGAATGGGCCCGCAAGCTTTACCAGGTTGATGAATTTAGCACTCAGTGGACTCACTTGGACACACTGTCTTGTGTACTTAGATGATATCATCATCTGGGCTTCTACATTGGAAGAGCATCTGTACCGCCTAAGGTTGGTCTTTGACCGGATACGAACTGCTGGCTTAAAACTGAAGCTAACAAAGTGCCAGTTCCTCAAGAAGGAAGTCAAATTTCTTGGGCATGTTGTCTCCTCGCAGGGGATAAAAACTGACCCAGAGAAAATTGAGACAGTCAAAACATGGCCCATTCCACTGGATGTTAAAGAGCTTCAGAGCTTTCTTGGTCTTGCCAGTTATTACAGGCGATTCATCTCTGGATTTTCCATTATTGCAGAACCGCTCTACAAACTGTGTAGAATAGGTGTTCAATTTGACTGGCAGCAAAAACAGCAAACAGCCTTTGAGGAACTGAAACATCGGTTGGTAAGTGCACCAGTGCTTGCTTACCCAGACTTTAGCTCTGATGCTGGTACATTCATACTTGACACTGATGCTAGCCAACAGTTGGGAATTGGAGCTGTATTGTCTCAGTTGCAACCAGATGGGGCTGAACAAGTAATTGCTTATGGAAATCGATCGCTAAATGACCATGAGAAGAACTATTGCGCAACTCGGTTAGAGATGCTGGCTCTAGTGACTTACATTGACCATTTTCGTTATTACTTGCTTGGACGGCGGTTCCGTGTGCGGACTGACCACCACTCATTAACATGGTTAATGTCATTCAAAGAGCCCCAAGGGCAAGTAGCGCGCTGGTTGGAACGCCTGCAGGAATATGACTATGAAGTTACACACCGGCCTGGAAAACAGCACTGTAATGCAGATGCCTTGTCACGACAACCGAGAAGAAATCATGGAGAATGCCTGTCCTGTGTACCATCAGTAAATTCCCAGGTAGCTGCTGTTACAGGAACGTCCCAGACTGGTCAGGGAGGTGAGGGGGAAGGTTCATGATCACAGGAAGCCATTGCACAAGCACAGAGAGAAGACCCTGATATTGGCCCAGTTGTGGAGCAGCTGTCACGAGAGTGGAAGAAACCGACTTTTGAGGAACTTCAGTCAATGAGTCGGACCACCAGGGCAGTCTGGGGGCAATTTGCCTTGTTGCAGTTAAAAGGGGGTGTACTCTATCTTCAGCCACCTGAAAACACCTCATCAGCTAAATGTAAGCAACGGATGGTTTTGCCAAAACGTTTGGTTAGGGAAGCACTTACTTCAATTCATGATGGTGTGGCAGGTGCTCACTTAGGAAGAATGAAGACTTTGAAGAAGATGACTGCAAGGTTCTGGAGGCCTGGGCTAACAAAGGAAGTGCATCAGCACTGTGACGGTTGCCTTACCTGTGCGAAGTGCAAGTCTAAACCAAAACCAAGAGCCCCTCTGAAGCCAGTACCATCAGGAAACCCCATGCAAAGGATCCACATTGACATAGTTGGCCCCTTGCCCCGTACTAGAAGAGGAAATCGCTGTATTTTGACAGTACAATGCAGCTTCACTAAGTGGGTTAAAGCATTTGCGATACCCAACCAGCGGGCCACGACGTGTGCAAAGGTACTTGTGAGGAACTGGATTTGTAGATTTGGTGTGCCTGACAGTATTCATAGTGATCAAGGTAGCAACTTCGAGTCAAAGGTTTTTGAAGAGATGTGCCGCATGCTTGAGATCCGTAAGACTCGGTCAACTACGTATCACCCAGAAGGTAATGGTCAAGTAGAGAACATTCACAAGACCCTAAAGGCCATGTTAAAAGCAAGAATTGAAGAGAATCCCAAGAGCTGGGATGAGCACCTGGACTACTGCATGATGGCTTACCGAAGCAGTGTCCATGCCTCTACAGGTCACACACCATTTGAACTTATGTTTGGACGAGAGATGAGGATCCCCTTGGATGTGATGATGGGTTCAGCTGATACCACTGATCACTCCTACACTGAATTTGTTGCTGATCTTCATGAGAATTTGGAAACTGCTTATCGAGATGTACGGCAGAATCTGAAGGTGGCCCAGCGACGACAGAAGGATGCCTACGACAAGGGGGTGAAGCACACAGTTTATCAAGCTGGTGATCTTGTCTTGCGTTTTTCGCCAGAACTGAAGCCAGGTGAAGCAAGCAAGTTTCACAGACAGTGGGAGGGACCTTACAAGATAGTTAAACAAGTCACTGAAGTAACCTACCTTGTCGAGAAAGTTGGCGGGCGCTCACGGAAGTCCAAAGTGGTCCATTTTAACAATTTACGATTATATGAGAGAAAGTCAGAAGGAGTGAGCGAGCGAGCAATGACTGATGCAGTTAGAAGTTCTGAGGGAGATGATACTGAGGTGGTGGAAGGTGAATGTGAGCATGAGCCACAGGTTCAAGATTCTGATGTTTTAGAAGACAGCGGATATCAGTCCTGTTATACGGATGTTTTGCAGCCTAGTTTGGTGGAAAGGGGTGCAGGTGGTGATCCAGTGATCGGAATGCCAGCAGCGGAGGGTGATACTGGAGGTGACAGTGTGGTGGATGAAAATGTTGAAGGAACTGACACTATCCAACCAGGAGGAGAAAGTGAAGAGACTCTGTCTGGTCCAGCTGACTTAAGTGGCGAGGAGAATGGGCAAAGTGAACCGGAGGTCGAGGAACAGGAGTATGCCTCACAGCGTCAAAGACCCACTATCCCACCAGGAGGTGAAAGTGAAAAGTCTCTGTCTGCTCCAGCTGACTTAAGTGGCGAGGAGAATGGGCAAAGTGAACCGGAGGTCGAGGAACAGGAGTATGCCTCACAGAGTCAAAGACCCGTTCGTGTCAGAAAACCACCAGATCGATATGGAGAATGGGTTGTAAACAGCCTACAGCAGATTACAGACCGTCTTCAGATGCTTGAGGATCAGCAGGCCATGGAAAAGGAGCGATTACGGAAACTAAAGCCAAAATTGTTAAAGAAAGCAAGAGCGTTAAGGGCACAATAAGATGTTACTTTGTTGAAAACTTTGTTCGAAATTATGCGAATTTGTTAAGAGAACATTGACAGAATATTAAGATGTTACTTTGTTGGGACTGAACTCATTAGGTTTCATAAACACTGTTCAGCCTTTGGTTATTGACTCTGAATCAGGAGATTCAAGCCTATTTTTTAGAAGAGGAGATGATGGGCGCTTTCCATTCGACCAAAAATCCTGGTTTGAGTTTCCGGAAAATTCCAGTGGCAAATGGAACAGCATTTTCCAACTTTTCCGGTTGACTGCAGATAAGGCAAAACAAAATTTGCATATAATCAGGTTGTGCGTCTAATATGGAAATTTCTACGGTGCATTAAAATAATGCACTGTGGCCGGTTTCCAGCACATGTAACTCGATATTTTTGTAAATAAAAAGCATTCCGAGCACTGAAAATAAACGCCATGAATGACATCGTGGCCACAAATACAGGGACCTTTAAAAAGGCACACTACAAGCAACGAAAACGTCGCCAACCCAAAAAGTTTAATGAACAAAACAATGGCGTGGCCTACATGCGCGTTATAAATATTTGTACATTTCTTTGCTGCCGCCTGCAAAACATCAACGAAAAACAACCGAGTTCACCTGAATTTTTTGTTTGGAGTTTCAAGAATGCTTCCTTAACACATGTACCTGCTTTCAGCTGCACAAATCGCTAAATTTTCTGCCGAAGGAACTTAGGCTGAGTGTGAAATGGTAGCTTTTTCCAAAATTTCCGGTAAAGAGGACAACCTCGCAAGGTAGACCCAAATTTCCAAAAACAATTTCTGGGAACTTTCAGTTCCATTTGATTTTGCTTCTGGAATTCCCGGAGTTTTCGGTTGAATGGTTCGCATTTCGGAAAGTCAACACTTTCCAGATTTTCTGGAAACTTTCCCAGGAAATTTCTGTACCATTCGTCCTTGTTCCGAAATTTCCGGAATTTTTGGTCGAATGGAAATCGCCCGATGTAAGGGATTATAATACCGGACAGGACGATGCGTTTTACATGAAGTGTAATTAGATAGACCACGTGCGAGAGTCAGCGGCGAACGTTGTGATTCGTTCATGTTGTGCTCTGGCGGTTTTCGGCTAACGTTCAGTGAACGTCCTCCTTGTGTATTGTGTTCTTGCTCGGTAATCACTTCTGTGACTTATAAAAGAAGAGAAACTTGAGAACTGAAATTTGAATTTGAAGTCTCTTTTCCCTGAGTGGATTACTTCTCATTTCATTTTTTATGGATTTTCGTTATCGTTTGAAAGTGAAAGGTAAATTTGATTAGTTGTAATTGTCATTGTCGCGTTGAAATTTAAAAATTTATAATATATTATACTGAGAGTACAGTTATTGATTAAACCAGCGGAGCAACGATAAGAGCTGAAAGAGTTTTGCATTTTAATTATTTTAATATTCGCTTGGCCGCAAAATTGTAATTATTTTCTAAAGCTCGCATTGTTTTTCGTTTGGTAAATTCATTAATGCATGCAAAAGCCGGATAAGATATCAGAATGGCGATTGATTTGCCATTTTTTTTTTTACGTAACTCTGATTTCTATTTCATCAATCTTCATATTAAAGTGAATATCTACGCAGCTAGTACTACCTATGTCGCTAGAAAATCGAAACCTTGAAACAGAGAGTACGATAGCCTGGCTCAACGCTGTCACTGCAGGTCAGTGGCAGTAGCGAAAGCGCAGGCGCTTTCCCCACGTTGAAGGTCTCGTGCCCTCCGTTTCTTGGAATAACTTAATTGGTGTCGTTTTGAAAACTATTTGAAGCCACGCAGACTCGTGACAGACAACTGTCGCTTCAAAATTTGTTATCGAGACTTAGTTTTCTTTTTCTTCGTTTGACCGCAATTCCACTAAATACGCTCATCACAGATTAGCGTTAGCTGTAAATGAGCAAAGAAAATAAATATTCTTTATATACCACGCTGAGATAACTAGCTTTATTGTTAATCCTTTTTTCTGTTTTTTTTTTCGTATAGCGTCGAAGTCGTTTTCTGGTTTTTGGTCGGTCGGTCGGTCGGTTGGACCGACTGACTTTATTAATACACGAAAAAAAGAAAAACGAGTAGGAGAACTGTACAATCTGCTCGTAGGAACTGAATTCATTAACAATTTTCCATTAGCTAAGGATTTACTGTTAAGCGTTTTTAAGCGGTTGTCAATTAGGAGAAAATGCTGTTTTTTTCTCTAGATAAGGTAGAAAACGGTTATTCGACATTAAAAAAATGTCGTTGTTAAAAATCTACTTGTTGGTTAGTTCATTTTCCTCAAATGAAAGGGGTAAAAGGGGTCGGGTTTCATTGCCTTCCACGCATTTTTCTGTTTTGAAAACGGCAAAATTTGGGTCGGGAACTGGGAAGCCTGTCAAAATATGTTTGCCATAAAGACATCAAATTTCCAAAGACACGCCATACCAGATTGTCGCCGGATAAAACTTTAGATATAGTCAGAAAGGTTTGTGGGTTTTCCAGGTTTTGCTTAAAATTAAAATTACGAACTGAATTATTTGCATTCAGACTCGAACCTCTGTTTCTGTATTACAGGTACTTGGCTTTGGCTCAATTCTACAAGAAAAGTTAAGCGCAAATTCAGTTCGAAGACATGTGTTGTATGAATGACAATCGCAAATTATTTTAGTTCTTCTTTACTATTACCACTCTACCAAACTTAGTTCTTAAAAACATAAATATGCTAATTCACTAATGAACTGCGACACCGGATGTATTAACCGATCGTAAAAATTTGATGCCGCGAAAAACATAAAGAAAGCTGGTTACTTTTTTGGAAGAAATGTTTCACAAATTCCCCAATTTCTTCGCAAAATCAAGTGTGGGCCATCTTAAATCGCGAGATTTCGAATTACCAGAAATTTCCCATTGTGCCGTTGTACTGTTGAAATGCTCGGAGATATTAGCTATGTTAAAAGCTACTCTACAATCCGAGGGTAAATAAAGTATTCACTTCACACTTCACTTAAGCCATATGTTGTGGATAACAAAGAAAACGCCCAGTCCTGAATAAATCATTTTTAGACTCCCCTAATATTTTCAAAATATAAACTCGCATCAAATTAGATAAATGCTCGAATTAGCGCCCGGGGCGCTTATTTCATTTTCAAAAGTTGAAAGGTAGATCAAATCTTTTACCACGGAAATCATCTGCTGAGGTGTTTTAAAATTTTTATTCTCATATTTCTTAGACTACAAGCTGGCGTTTCTCTCTTTCTTTCCATGTCTAATTCTCGAGTGGAGAGAAAGCCTGGTCGCACGCTGTTTGTATCTTAATATGCGAATATCGCTTGTTACAAGCGAACCTTCCAGAACTAGACATGAACGTCAAAGGCATTGACTGCAATTATTAAATCTGCAAAACGGAACAAATACAAAAACTTTCATTCCAAAAACATCATCTTTCTCATATTAAAAACTGCAGCTGGGGAACTCTGCTAATTCATTTTTATATGCCCCGTACAATACTTCTATTCAGCCGTCATTAAAACGAAACGAAACATGTGCTCAGAGTATGGTAAGATAACGCAATTCAATACACAATAAATAGTTTCCTCAATGCAGTCTATGCCCTCTATGATATAGCTAACAAGTGAGATTGATGCTTTTGGAAGAGGCCCAGTACTTAAGGGAGAGGAGTTCATCCCTCTCGTATATACGGGAAATATTAAAAACTGGACTAGAAACAGTTAACAGATCTAGAAAATTTACAGCCGGCGGTGCGCGCCGGTTGACCATAAGAAAGTTATTCAAATTTCAGTGAAACATTGCCGAACGAACGTTGTTTGCGTCTATCTTATCAGGCAGATAACTGTTGTCATTAAGACTGGCTTCCATAATCAATAATTTATTATATAAGGCAGCTGGTACAAGCTATTTAATGTGTTAGCGACTACACTACACACCACTCAGTACAAGCTAAGACTGCCACGAGATCTGAAATAACGTCGACCATCTTTCAGGTATTTATACAAATGTAGGCTATTGATATTAGTGAATCATTCCGCCATTGTTCAAATGAAAAATACACAGGAAAAAATTTCCAACATATACACTTTTCTGACAATTGCGGCTCATTTACTTTCTTGAAAATCATGATGCTGAAAATGTTTTGTTTTCTTGCATTTTATTACACAGACGTGTATTTGTTTTTCCAGGTTAATTGTACATTATAAAAGAAAAAGAAAGGAAAGTGAAAACACAGAAAGGTGAATGTGACTAGGAACATTTAAATAACGCCGATTTTAAAGTTACGCAAAAAAAAAAATGATCAGAGGTAAAATTTAATGATTAAAAAATTCACATGAAAACGAAGCCAATAATTGATACAAGGCGAAGGGAGCTGTTCGACTATTTATAAACAAAGCATCAAATCGGATAAGTTTTTCTTGTACGTCAAAAGCCAAACTTATGAATGAGAAAGTTAAAGAAAGATATATTTTTTTTGTAATTTCTTTCCATACGTAAATTGTTCAATGTATGGCGGCTGCACTCTCTACTTCTAACGAGTAACATCCCCAACACAAAACGCAAACATAAGGGTTATAGATCTCGCGGAACGACTCTCGAATGTTTGCAAAATAGTCAAGCCTCGAGAGTTTGTGCTGTTTTTAATGTTTGTCCGAAATGCGGGTTTCGTTCGGATGAATTTCTTGTGTAACACTCGTTTCCTCTTTTTTATTTTAATGCTTAATCGATTTACTTTCATTAAATCCAGAGCGTTTATTGAGAATTATTACTCTCCATTAACTGTCCATTAATCAGGGATAATTCGACGTCTACTGACTTACTGACCGTAGTGTTTTTGATCGATTTGTTTTTGTTCGCTCCATACATTCAGTTTCCTCCTGGAACAATTTATTCAGCTAATTGTGTCACATAGAAACAACATGTTATTATAATGGATGATGATTTTAAATTGTCGCTCGCCGTTCGAAAAATCTTGATTAATCTACAGACACCTTTTCCGTTCGCAATAAAGGTCCTGGTCATACACATTTTTATATTTTTCACTATTTGAATTTCGCTTTAATCTAGTCCCGTCTTTAAAGTCTTTGATAGTAGCTCACTTTCGTCTCCATACAGTAACAAAAGATCGAGAAAATGCTGTGGACGGTTCCTTGTTTCTTCTTGTTCGGTTCGTTGATGAACTTCGTAACTGCTGATGATCGATGCAGAACAGAAGTTAACATACCTGGCATGGCTCTCAAGGGCTTCGTCTTTAAAAAGATGTCAGTAACAGCCCCTCACAAGTGTGATGTCAAATGCGAACAGGAAATCGGCTGCCAGAGTTATAATTATGTCAGAGAGGAAAACTTGTGCGAACTGAATAATCGCACCAAGGAGGCAAGACCCGAGAATTTCCGTTCAGACCCTGCACGATTTTACATCAGACGCTTGAACGGCAGGGGTATGTACTCAGTTTAAAGAATTAATACATTTTACTGAATTGTTTTTTCGTTGAATTTCGAGAGACGTTAGAGGGTTGTGAATAATTTTGCTTTGAAGGATACGAGCCTAGTGGCCTATCAGGCCGGAGCTTATCCCGGTATCCGTAGTATGAATCCACTAGGAGTATTTCTACTCCCCCCCCCCCCCCCCCCCGGATGGGATGCAAGTCAGTCGCTGGGTTAGCCCCAGCAGTAAATTCGCTGGTGCCCATTTAAAGACTTGGATGAAGAGAAGCACTATGAGAGTAAATTGTCTTGCTCAAGAACACAACGGAGTGCCAGGGCAAGGGCTCGAAGCCGAACGGTTTGATCCGGAGTCCAGCGAGTCCAGCGCGCTAACCATTAGGCCAACACGCCTACCACAATTTTCCTTTAAAAGAAAATGGTAATTGTGTCATCTGCGTGACTCACCAGCTATATCTGATCTAAATGGCCCATTTTACAGCAATTTCAGAAAATGTATAGTTACCGAAAGTTCTCAAAGAAACGATTTCTCAGAAGGGTATCGCGACCTCCCGAATTTTGCGAAATTAAGTACGCGCGAAAATTAGAAAGAACAAGAAGCTTGAGAAGCTTGAGAAGCTTAAAATCGGGCGCTTAATAATTAGCTATCTGTTTTGACTTGAAAGGCAGGGTACAGTACAGTAAAAATCACTGCAAAAACAGTCACTTAAACCTATTCAGGCCGGAGGGGGGGGGGGGGGCTTTTGAGGCCCTCGCTGACTTTTGACGCTTATAACTTTTTCAAGATTCAACCAAACGCTGCCAAACTTTGCGCGTTTATCGAAAATTTATCTCGCAATAATTTGGTAGGATTAGTTATTGTGCCAGTAACTTGAAATCACCATGGCAACGTCATTTTGACAGCCTTTTAATAAAGGCGGGGTTTTACCTGAAGACCAAGTTTTCCAACGCTTTAGGTGGCTGACGCATTTCAGTATTTTCCAGTCCTTACACTTTAATGGAACAGTATACAACTCCTAATCAGGTACTATTGTCAAGAAAATGATCACAACTTATTGACCAATGATTAGGTATTTGTTTCATACCATTACTGTAATAGAAACTGGTGAAGAATAGTAGTACTGACCCAAAGTATAAGGGCTGGAAAACACTGAAAACCATTTCAGCCGCGTTTCAAGGAATCCAAAAAAGCTTTACTTATCCCATATATATATGTTTTGCAGTATTTTGTTAATTTTTGAACGATTTTGGGGGATGTCTGGGAGCCGATAGTTTTTCTCAAAGGATTAGTAAAATGTAGACAAATAAGAAATATTGAAGATTTAATGTGATTTTAAAATTTGAATTTGAAGTTAAAAATTGGTGGACGGACACCAAACAGTCTCCTGACAACCCGGAGTGCTCTTGCGAGGGGGTCAACTGTTTGAAGGTGTTTCCATTCTTTTTATTCAATCCCTTCTTTAAATCTCTTAAAGTTCCATTCAAATTCAGGTAGAACCCCATCTTAATTTTTGTTCTTGTGAGAAAACAACAGAAGTCAAAGGTTGCGTGATATAACCAAGCATGGATTTAAATTCTCCCTCCCTTTCCATCTCCTTAGCCTTTCACCCCCACCTGTCCCTCCCTTTCTACTCTCATTCAATTTAATGTTTGTTTAAATTTCCTAACCAATTAAGTATCGTACTAATCTGTGCCAAGCAATCAGATAATATCAGAAATTTGCCTTAATTTTGATCTCCCATTCCAAGACCGTGGAGTATAAACCGCTAATAAAACAAAACACACTGATAATAATTCTCTGAGGTTATACACCTTGCAGTATTAACGTACTAACAAACTTGATAACAAGCCCCATGTCGTACTAAGGATTTTTACTGATCAACATAGAAAATGAGTTCACAATGGTTTGTTCCCAAAACGTTTTTTACTGTACAGAGGGTCTGTTTATTGACCTGTAACTTGTATACCGTATTGAAAAATTCAGAACGAACCGACTTCTGCCCGCTACCATACAGCCGTTTACTGGCAGTCTTTGAAAATCCTGAATTTCGTCAAAATGAACCAAAATAAAGTTTTAAAATTTCCTTTATCAATATGGTTCTTATCTTTTTATTCAATTCTATAAACTGCTTTTATGCAGTACTGTCCACAAAGATTTCAATTTCCTCAAAGTTTCGGGACAAATGGATACAAAATATTTCGTGCAGAATGTAATTTGATTAAGCGAATGTTTTCACGTCTATAAATACTTCAAGCAGTGAATGAAAAACCGTTTTGTTTTCATCGATGAGAACCACTTTCAAATAGTTATGCATAAAAAATAACAATCAGATCAGAATACAATAATTATTAATGTAAGGTCTGACGCTATTATGTCTCGGCAGAGATACTTCTTTTTTGCAAGTTCAAATGTATGCAAATTTCGTGTGAAATGTAATTCGATTTCATTGTCTTGTTTACAAACTCATTCTCAAGAAAGTTGTATTTTCGTGAATAAAACCAATTGGCCTGTTTTGTTTTCCTGATCATGTTTGTCTGTGATTTTTACCAAACATGTGGTCTTTTTTTCGGAACTTTAAGTTGTACAAAAATTCCTATTTTAAACACAGATGTCACTTCCGGAATTTCTCATCTAAAATTCAATTGGTATTTAATTATAATTATTCGAAGTTTTCATTTTCAAGTCATCTTTTTATTCGATAGCTTTACTGATCTCGTAAAAAATTCATTCAAGTTCACACCAATACTGTACACTGCCAATGTTTTGCTGATGTCTTGAGAAGTGTCTTACTAACGTCACTAGTCAAATCTAAAATATATCCAAACCAAGTTGTGCAAACATTCTAATCTTTGTGACAGGCGACTTTGACGCCCAACTGTGCGGAAATGAAAATCGACATACTTCTTGCTAAATATATAAAAAATAGTTTTAAAGTGGAGTCCGCCTCAAAAAAATGTACCGCCAGATCACACTGCTATTTGTAGAAACCTGCAAAGCGTCTAGTTTCAAAAGTTTCCCACAAAAACATTGCGTGACATCAATGACGTTACCCCTTTTATTTACAAAAATAGCTTCAACTTGTCAAAGCAACTACAGTTTCACAATGGTGATTATTAGTACTTTACCCCTTAAGCTTTTTCCTCTGTCCTCCCGCCGAAGCAAAGAAGAGAACCAGATTGCAGATTAGCCCAAAAGTCGACCCAGTATTCCTACAACGATTTACTGTCAAAACTGAAATGAAACCGATTGGTCCAGGCTATCCCAGTAATTTTTAGCCGACAGGAGACTATCGTCTAGGACGACCAAAGGGTAAACTATAAATCGGCCACGCCCGATTAACAAAACATGCCGTTATGACGCCGGAAATCCAGCTCACGCATACTATACCCCGTGACTCACGCAAACCTCCGACTTACGTGCTACTACAGTCATTCCTTTCTAAACATTTTTTTTTTGACCACCACCGTACCTTTCTACCCAAAAAACTCATGAAACCGCCCGGTTTTAACCTGTTTTAACCTTTCAAAAATTAGAGCGTTCGAAACTAAATAAGATCCGTAATCACAAACAACATACAGCCGTTTACCAGCACTCTTTAAAACTCCTGAAACCCTTCAAAATCAGGCAAAATAAATCTTTGAAATAACCTTTATCAATGTTTCTTATTTTTTATTCAGTTCTATAAAATGCCTTTCATACACTACTGTCAAACAAAAATTTCAATTTCCTCAAAGTTTCAAGACAAAAGAATAACAAATATTTCGTGCACAATGTAATTTGATTAAGCCAATATTATCACGTCTAAAAATACTTCAAGCAATTCAGTGAAAACCCGTTTTTTTTTTCGTATCAACGAAAACCACTTTCGAATAATCAATACATGAAAATAACAATAAGATCAAAAGGAAGAAAGGAACCTTTCTAATTATTTGAAGACTTTCAAAGCCGTGATATTATGCATCCAATCCGCGATAAAATTTAATTACAACAAAATCCAAGTTCTCATTTTGAATTCCATTTTTTTCAGTTGATACCTTTATCCAACTTGTGAAAAATTCCATTCAAGTTCCTATTAATACTGTACATTCCCAATGTTTTGCTCAGGTCTTCAGAAGCGTCTTACTAACCAAATCTAAAATAATTCCAAAACATGCTGTACAAACATTTTACTCTTTGTGACAAACGACTTGACGACCAATTGTTCAGAAATGAAAATCGACACAGTTCTTGCTAAATAAAAAAAAAGTTTTACGGCGGAGTCAGGCTCAAAACATATACCGCAAGATCACACCCCCATTCATAGTCAGAAACCAGCAAACCATCTAGTTTGCTAAAAAAAACACTGCGTGACATCAATGACGTTACCTTTTTCATTTACAAAAATAACTTTAACTTGTCAAAGTAAGTGCAATTTCACAATGGTGAATATCAGTACAGTATGGGGCCCAGTTCTCGGCCGGGTCCAGTTCTCGGCCACTTTGTGTTTAACGCGTTTTTTCACACTCCAGTTGAATTAAAAGAAAAAGGTATTTCCTTCAAACGATAGACTGATTCATGTGCTTTAAGTATCTTGAGTTTGATCGTTCAATTCGATATAGAAAGCTCACACGTCGAGTTTACGCGGAGGTAGGTGAATTTGCATTCCCGAAAAATTTGTTTGTTTACGGCTCCTTAAAATTCATGGATGTAGTTAAATTCGTATTTTATCCAAAAGCCCCCACCATACGAGCTAATTTTTGGCATGTGAAACGTAGAATAATTCAGCTTTCTGCTTTAGTTAACTTTTCGTTGAACCGTTGTATTTTTTGGTCTTAATTTACTTCGAAAGTTTTTCTTGCGACGTTTGCGTATTTGCCAGTTCTCGGCCACCCTGCTCGCTATCACAGCTTAGCGCTTGGTTTTTAATATAATTTCATCTGCTGCTGCCAGAATGAAAGAAATAAATGTTTTAAAAATAAAGTTCAATCTTATCTCTAAGTTTTGAGCTGACTCTTGTCTTGTCTATTATTTCTACAACACCTAAATCTTTCAAGACCTTTTCACTGCAAAATAAACCATCTAAATGCACGGGTCACACAATGCGTTGCTAGAACCTGCACATAGGCAACTAGGCGCGTTAAAATCCTTTTTTTCTAAAGTAAAACAAAGCCTCATAAAAATAATTTGGGATCGATATAACATAAATAGGTTTACAGAGTGATTTTATGACTGTGAGAATTAATTGAGCATTTTTTTTACAGATAATTACGCACAAGCTTTTTAGTGGCCGAGAACTGGGCCAAGGTGGCCGAGAACTGGGCCCACAAATGGAGCTTTTATTTTTATTATTGCTCGGGCAAATTAATTTTTGACCGGTCGATAGCTTTACACCAAAAAGCTGAATAATGTAGCTAGCTCTGGGAGAAATTTCAAGTTCCTGCGGTTCTTCTGAGGTAAGAAATACAAGTTTACGTCAAAAGTGGCCGAGAACTGGGCCCCATACTGTACTTTTCCCCGTAAGCTTTTTTCTCTGTCCTTCCGCCGAAGCAAAAAAACACAACCTGATTACACATTAACCCAAAAGTCGACCAAGTGTGCCTGCAACGATTTCCTGTCAAAACTAAAATGAAAACCATTGCGGTATGCGTCACCCGTAGCGGTTTTGTAGCAACCCCAAGCTATCCCCGTCTTTTTGGCCGCGCCAGGAGACTATGCTCTAGGACGACCAAAGGGTAAACTATAAATCGGCCACGCCCGATTAATAAGGTATCAGCCGATAGAAACAACTGTTAATTGTTAAATATATTTCTCTTTTTTCTTATTAAAGCTCCTCTAGGTTCCATTCCTGAGCTACCAGCGCAGTCATGTCAGGAAATAAAGGCAAGCGAAGAAAAAGACACCATTAGCAGCAAGTACTGGCTGGATCCAACTGGGACTGGAACGGCAGTTTTGGTTTATTGTGACATGAACTTGGAAGGTTAGTCTCCAATGATGTCAGTTCTGCATTGTTTTTGTATACATTCTGTTTTGTTGTTGTTGTTATTGTTGTTAATTGTGTTTGGTTAGTTTGTTTGTTTGTTTGTTTCAAACTGACTTCTGGATTTTTTTATTGATAACCAGGGGATCTGTATATATATTGTAGAATTCCCTTTATTTCAAAGGTTGAAAAATGTTTTTTTTTTTAATCTTTTGCTTTCCAGATATCGATGAATGCATTACCGGCAACCACGACTGTGACGTGAACGCGAACTGCACTAACACTGTTGGTGGACATAACTGTACTTGCAAGGAAGGATTTTATGGAAATGGAAGTTCGTGTTCAGGTAAATTG
This sequence comes from Oculina patagonica, assembly GCF_052425735.1. Classification (NCBI taxonomy): domain Eukaryota; kingdom Metazoa; phylum Cnidaria; class Anthozoa; order Scleractinia; family Oculinidae; genus Oculina; species Oculina patagonica. Next base: position 4,457,048 of record NC_135761.1, on the reverse strand, counting down.
AAAAAAAAAAAAATTTAAAAGAATTGAATAGTCCACTGAGCAAGTTGTAACTAATTATTGTAAACTGTCTGCAGTATGTTTGAGTATTGTATACTAAACTCATTTAGAAAATAACCTTCTGGAGAGTCTGCGAGAACGTAGCGGGTCGTCCGATGGCATTGACTGCAAAGATGCAGTAGATGACACAGTGAATATATGAAAGACATATATGCGAACTGCGGATAAATGATGAAATGAATGAAGTGATCCTCGCACTGTGTAAGTAATTTAAACAATTGCATTTTAGCCTGAAAAAAACCAGTAGCTGGCCTGGCTGTTCAGTGTCTATATTCAACTTTACAAGAGGAACTACTTTCGTCTCACGGCCACCGCCATGCAATAACTCTCTTCGCTCTTGAAACGATTTTGGAGAGGTTCAAGAAGCGAAAATAACTGGCGCGAAAAACGCTGTTCACTGACGCGCTATCCATCTCACGATCGTTTATTTTTTCCGGCAGCTTTGAAGAACTGCGCTGACATCTACAAATCTGGTGAAACAAGAGACGGTGTGTACACAATCAAACCTGACAATTTGTCTGCCTTTGATGTGTTTTGTGACCAAACAACAGCCAGAGGGGGGTGGACAGTGTTCCAAAAGAGACTGGACGGATCGGTAGATTTTTACCTTAACTGGAGCGACTACAAACATGGATTCGGCAATCTAAGTGGCGAGTTTTGGTTGGGAAATGACAAAATCAACCGCCTGACTTCAGCTGATAACATGAGTCTGCGTGTGGATTTGGAAGACTTCGAAGGAAATACCCGTTATGCCGAGTACAACAAGTTTGCTGTTATGAGTGAGAATGAGAATTACAAGCTGATCCTCGGCAAATATTCAGGTATGATTTATTTCTACATTTCAGCACAGTGAAAGCAGGGCACTTCTAAAAGTGGAATATATACGAAAGGAAAACAACTTCCAAAAAAATCCATTCATAGGGAACAGAACCCTCTTAGGTTACAATTGGTTTGAGATGGTTTGGAACCCAATGCAAAAATCATTTCTAACATTGCTTGAGACGCTGAAAACAGCCTTTTTCGTGCAGCTTTAAGTTATAAGATATAAGTCATAAAAATATGTAAATGAAAGGTGTGTTCTGTCACTATTACTTTTAGCCATGCATCTGATATTGACAATGGCAATATGTAAACTCGTTTGCTGATGATGTTTATGTACGATTGTGCTAAATACAGGGCAACATATCAAACAGAATGGTCTAAATTATGAAAAGTAGATTGTTTTAGAGTAAGAATATTTTCTATAGTGCATGTAAATGGTACTCTAGCCTGTGTACAGCCGCCCACTTTACTCAAGAAAAATCCTGAGGAGAGCGGACGGCTGTTCACAGGCTAATAAAACATGGTTGGTCATTTCTTGATTTAATGTTTCAGGAACTGCTGGGGACTCTCTCTCTTATCATCGTGATCAACCATTTAGCACGCGAGATCAGGACAACGATAACAGGGGAGACAACTGTGCCATGCAGTATCACGGAGCCTGGTGGTACAACAGCTGTCACCTCTCCAACCTGAATGGATTCTATAATCACAGCAATCCCTCCCCCTTCGGTATTGGTGTGAACTGGGAACACTGGAAGGGACACGAATACTCCTTGAAGAGGACCGAGATGAAAATAAGACCAGCGGATTTTTGAACGAACATATTCAGTTTTATGTTTCCATTTGAAAATTGTTCAATACACACCGAGTTTAAAAAGAATTCTAGTAGTTACGTCACGTTACTGATAGAACAACGTCTGTTTTTGTAGAAAACGGGTTAATTTGATAAGTAATTACATTCTTGAAGTAATTTTCCGGCTTAAAAAAAATCAAATGACCATCAAATGTACCCAGTGTATATACGATTTAATCAGAATCATACAGTCGAAGCTCTCTTAACGGACACTCTCGTAAGCGGACAGCTCTACTTACGGCCGCCTTATTTGAAACCCCGTTTTTACTCCCATACAAACTCTGTATTTTTACATTCTCGTAAGCGGACATTCCCGTAAGCGGCCGCGGACACTTTCACAGATTACGAATTAGACTTTTTCTTTGTTTTTACGCTCCAGTAAGCGGACACCCCAAAGAAAATCCTATCAAAAACTTCTGCATCTTGTTTTTATCAATCAACTTCACATTGCCGTTCGTAACAATGATTTTACAGTAATAACAGTACCATATTTTAGTGTTTGTTTTGGCGTCATCCACGTCCGCCCGGGGTCCGCCCGGTTATTGTTAGCTAGAAAAACGCCCGTAGGCGGCCATCTAACCCCTACACCTCTAGTGGTCTCTTGCGAGAACCATTCTCGTAAGCGGCCAGCTCCAGTTACGGACACTATTTTCACGTCCCGAGGGTGTCCGCTTGCGAGAGCTTCGACTGTAGTCAACTAAATCTACTTTTAGTATGACATTCAGCATCTTTCTGAGAAATGTTTGATTAACGAGTACAGTGTATTATATCATACTCCATATCATTAATCCATGTGGATTAATTTTGAATCAGTAGCCGAATGCTGTTGTTAATTCATTATTATACAATAACTGAAAATGATACTCGCACTGATTAGTAAAAAGCTATTTGCTGTTTAATTTATATATATAATTCATTTGTATCGTTCATCGGCGCAATGTTGGATGAACACTCAAAAACCTGTAATCACCAGCTGTTTCCTGCCGTGTTCTCTAACATCACGCGTAGTTTATTGAGCCATTGTATTGATTAATTATAAACACCCTGGTGAATGTTTATACTGTGTATGTTTATTTATGCTTTTGGTTTGTCCTTCAACGTTGAATAAATGCATTGTAATTGCACTTACAGTGATTTAACAGTGGTTTTGTTCAAAGTGCTTACCAGTTTCCCTAGTTGCGCGCACTTCTTTGCTGCACACTTTTCAAATGCATGGGTAGCTTGAGTATCAGGCTTTTCTGAAGGGAAAGGGATAAAGGGTAGAAGCGATACTCAGGCTAATGCATGGGGTGGGAGCTGTTCCCGTCCCTACTTCAATCCCCTCGCAAACTAGTGAGCTGCTTGATGGCCAATGCCCGGTTGTTTTAAAGAGTAGATAACAATATTCACAGCATAAATCACTATCCAGTGATAAGTGTTGACAAAACATACTACGCTATTCACTGGATAGTGATTTATCCGTTGGATAGCTTCGTCCATTCTTTGAACAATCGGGGCCAGACTTACACCAGCCGCAGTAGCAGTAACGACACGCAGTTAAAGTTAATAAACGGAAAATATGATTCTTATTGAAGTTAAATTCAGTTAAAATTGTACCGTTTGACTTTAAGGGCCGACTGAATGAGAGAAGCCTATGATGGCGATGTACCCCGCCATATTTCAGACCACACCCTACCCAGGAAATGCTTTGGTTTTGGGTAAACATTGAGAAGGGCTTAAAACTCCCGATGTTAACGGAATCGGACTTCTCAAGAGAGGAATTTTTCCATTTTTGATGGAATTTTCATTTCAATTTCGCCTGCAAAGACATCTGCGTTAGGTTTTCCCCTTTGTCCTTTCTGTCGTGCTCTTTCATTTCGCTTAATAACACTGAGTGAGAAAAAAAATTGACGATTTATTTTTCAGTTATAATTACTTTTAAGTTGCACTCTTTGCAATCCAACATGATACAAGTCCGTTTGTTATAATTATCGGAATTAAACAGTCCACGGGCCGGACCATCATGCAGCTAGCTTGTCAAAAACAATACGCAAGCCAGAAATATACTGCAGTTTTCTTTTTTCCTAAAGGAGAACTGAAGCCAAAAATCACGTAACTTTTTATTGCTTAATTTGAACAACAATACATCATAAAACAATATTCCGTACTTTTTTCCCCTCTCAAACGACATTTTTTGCACAGAAAACGAGGATTTTCTGGCGAGATTTAGCCCAATATTTGGCTATGATACGGCGGCTTAGAACTCGTGTGTCAGCGGTTCTCGTTGAAGTTTATGACGTAGGTTATGGGGGGGGGGGGGGAAGAAGGTAAACATGGCCAAAGATCTTTTACGATGTAACTTACGTACAGACGGCGATCTGTCGCTTTTAATAAGCAGAAGATGAGTATAAAATGAAAGGAGAAAACGAACAGGGTGCTTCTGTTTTCCCGAATGTTATTTCTATCTTTAGGAATTGTGTAAGTTTGCTTTTATCTTTACAGATCGTTCTTATTGGCAATATCTCGAATATCGAGTAGGATGTCCACCTGGCAGCAATTTTATAATAGTTTGCATGAGTTCGCCTGAGACTATGCAGTCCGATTCAGGAAGAGCAAATTCTCTGACAGACTGGACATCTGAATTCAGTAGATGTTGGATCTGCACTGCCACCTTGTTATCTCTCTTTTCTCGCCAAACGGAGGCTCTCACTGTGTTTCTTCCTCTGATCTGTTGCTCACTGTGCGAATGTTGAACGCGCAAAACTTGTCAAGTATCAGAACTGGAAATACGGAAATCAGATTTTAACATTTTCCCTTTCCTTTGGTTTATTTTGCTGTGTTTGTAATGAAAAGAATTAAACACAACTGGAGAAATATCCTACATCAGCCGTGCAAGTTTGTTGACTGGTCAAGAATGCCATGTGTCAACTGCAGTTCTTCTTTTGATTATTTGTTTGTTTTTCGTTAAAAGAGGGGGTTTGCCAATTACGGTGGTTCGCAACTATTTTCTCGGTTATCTCTCTTTTTGGTCAAGTTCTTTTAAATAAACAATAAAAACCACAACATGGCAAAGATATCATAGTAAAATGCACGATTCTCACCAACAGTTGCGCAATATGAACGGCTGGCCATTTTAAAGCTATCTTCATCTAAGACTCGCAAAACAACGTTTTACGACTGAGAAAAATAATTCGTTAGTAATCAGAAGTCGAGAGTGAATAGCGGCTCTGATAAACTTTCAAATTGCAAGTACGTGACCCCTCACTTATCACAAAGTCTGTTCGTTTTCGTTTTTCCAGCTTGAATAAAATTATAAAATTTACAGATGCCATGAAAAATGAAGAATTGAGTTACGAGTGGCCAGGTTATTTGGGGCTCTCTATTATAACTAAAGCAAACTTTTTTGTTGAATTTGTTGTCAACTTGTTCTACTGTTTACTGCTAATCGCACAGAGCAAGCACAGATGAATACATGCACTAAGTCTTGAACTAGACTCCTAACCGTCTCTCTTTTTTCGACTTTTTTTGCTTGTTTACAAGCAAAAAGTAGGAGAATAGCGTTTACGTTGGGTAAAATCTGAACCGGAAGGGATCGCATTCTTGTTAACTCTCAAGGGACTGTTAAAATTTCTCAAGGGAATACTTTCCGCTGTGGGTGATCAAAGCGCGTGACTTGTAAAGTGTCACTCTATAGTTGTGCTTCAGCACTTCCGTTCTTGTAGAAAAAACGTGACTTGTCAAATTTACAAACGTTATATAACAATCAAAAACGTGACTAGCCCAAATCTTACGTCATATAACCAATTAAGAATGTAAGGGGTTCAGCGCTCGAAGGCAGCGAAGTTTAAAACGATTAAGAACGCAATTTGTCATGGTACAAGTCTTTAGGCGCTAATATTAATTTAACCTAAAACGATTAACAACGCAAATTTGTACTCGTACAAGTCTTTCACACACTAAAACGTTGCTAATAGTTAACCAAAGCGAACTCATTTCGTGACAATTGATTATTTCTGCTGAGTTGCACAATTTAGAATTGCAACATCATCTAGCGAAGCGCACTATTACTAAAAATAGATTTCGCCGCATGATACCCCCCGCGTGAGTCGGACAACAATTTTAGTTTCGGCAAAGGCTTTGTATGGAGGGGACGCATTCTTGACAAAAAAAGGGCGAGAAAGGCACAATTTGAGGCCGAGATTCTCGAAAGGCTCGAAAAATGATAGATTCCAAACATTTTTGCTTTAGTAAGTGAAAAACAGATTGAAGGTATCCAAAAAATGGCCCAAAATTGAATTTATTAGTCGAAGATCAGGCAATGACACCTTGATTCCCACTGCAAAATTATTCAGGCTGCCGAGAAATTTAGCGGATAGCGAATTACTATCGAATTATATAATTGCGAAGGATATCACTTGTATGTTCGCTTTATTTAGGCCCCGGAAAGATCGTCGGTTGCAAGAAATTCAGAATTCTTCCCGAATTTGACGGCACTGATCGCCGGCCATCCGATCTCATTTCGACACATGATAGATAGAGGGCGAAAATATTATGCTATTCAAACGCCTTTCTAATGGAATTGACGGCAGGGTTTGATTTTAATAATTTAAATTTATCCCCATTACTTTTATTAGAGACTGCAGCTACAGCTGCCGAGCTCGATCAGTCTATATTAAATACACGACAATTGTGTAACGAAATTGACCTCTTTAAATATTCGGGTCAGGCAAGGAGACCGATCGGACGAGCGTTTCTTTGTGTAATTTTGTGGTGGCATAAATCTGAGGTTAGCTCTGTTGTGTTGCAAAATGTGCCACTAAGAACAGTGTAAACGTTTTGCATTTCTCATAAAAATAAATGTTTTCTTTCAGCAAATCCCGGCAGCAAATCGGGCCTTTATAATCCATTCAATAACTGAGAGTAAAACATTTTACACATTTATTGAATAATCGCTCTGTTTGACAAACCTTTTGTTTCAAACCACGGTTTAAGCTTTCTACGTTGCACAGGTAAGGCTTTCTCTCGAATTCCGAGCCAATCTGGCCATGGTTTTGTGCCTGGGTTTTGTGAAACAATCGCTAAATATGCCTCCGAAGTGCCCGCCAACCATACATTGTTCTTACAGAGAGCGGTTTTTTTGTCCGAATTTTGTCTGACTCACACCGGGGTCAAATTCTGTGACGTCATTAGTGCGCTTCGCTAATTGCAACATCATTAAATGTGTTAAGTGATATTTACAAGTGTTTTTGAAGCCTGTTGTGAAATTACTTTCAGTGGAAGCAGTAAACGCTAAACGTTTCTTCTGTTCAGAAGTTAATGCATCGCCATTAGAAAAATAAACAGCAACGGTTTTACTGGAAATGTAGTCGTTAGAAATGGCATGTGTAGCCGTAAGGTAAAGAATAACGCGAGGAGAAGCGGCTTTTGGTAATATTCAAACGAAAATTTACTTCTCAATGTGGGGATAAGATTGCGTGACGAGACAAAAGGTAACTCTGTCGTGCGTAACCTAACCTGCGATCAGGCGTTATTTTTCTCGCTCAACGGAAACATGAGCCTTCCCTGAGCCTTCCCTCCGCCTTTTTAACCAAGCCAAAGTATATGAGTCGCAAAGCACCCAGCCGTCGCGACTGACAAATACAGCATTTCCTCCGCGAAAATAAAAAAAATGCTTGAACTGAACGACGTTTGAATTCTTCCATGATATATTCGAACAACAATGCCCAGCATAAACCTTCTACTCATACTAACTTCATGCAAAAAAAGTCGATATCTCGAAGAGATCTTTGATTCTCTTAAGCCTGTAGTGGGGACAATCGGAAGTAATCTGGTATAGTTATACCAAATTGAGAAATGAATTCAGCCGACTAAGCTATTTTTACTTGGAAAACAGGAGTAAATACTTTGTAGCGGAGAAACATTGACAATATAAACACGATAATGGACTTGGCAATAGACAATGCTTTTTTTTCTCTTTTTCATAGATGACATTGGCAAAACCGCAGCGTTTAATTTACGCAGTGAGAAAAATTTGCCATTGTATTAATTTATGAAGTCGAGAGTGAATAACGGCACGTATAATCCAGTTCAAATCGCAAGTACGTGACCCCTCACTTATCACAATTCAAAGTCTGTTGTTTTTCGTTTTCCAAGCTTGAATAACGGCATGTATAATCTTTCAAATCGAAAGTGAGCCCTCACTCATCACAAAGTCTGTTGTTTTTCGTTTTCCAGCTTGAATAAAACTATAAAATTACAGATGACTCAGCATGCTATGAAAATGAATAATTGAGTTACGGGTGGCCAGGTCATTTGGAGCTCTCTATTAAAACTGAACCAAACTTCTTTGTTTAATTGGTTGTCATCTTGTCCGACTAATTGTGTCTCTTTTGGTTTCAAACCTGTAGCCGGGACTATCGGAAGTTATCTTGTATAGTTATACCAAATGGAGAAATGAATTCGGCCGACTAAGCTTTTTTTACTTGAAAAAAAAGTAGATACTTAGTGGAGAAAAATTGAACATATAAACACTAATTAATGAACATGGCAATCGACAATGCTATATAAATATTGCACCATCACTAAATATCTCATTAATAATTTTCGAAGCAAAGCGTGCTGTAGTTCGAGCTTTCCCTGTCGAAAGTGAAACAGCTGTACTGGCGAAAAATTGGAGTGTTTTAGTCGAGTTCGCTATTAACTGCGTGGACGCTTTTTACTGGCTTGTTCCAGTCCTCCTCAACCATACAAGTGTAAACGTTCGTCTGCATCTTTTGTTTTCTCTTATAAATTCATTTTTCCGGATTAGGGAGCGGTCATTAATAACGCTACGAACGAAAGGAAAGGCAAGTTTTCCCCAAGAAGGTAAGATGTTCTTTAAAGGATATTTTGTTATATCTGTGAACTTTTTCAACAAGCTGACAAGATAAACAAGAGTCTGACTTTCACGCATCATTTAAAACTGTTTTATAAAATGTCAAAATACATGCGAATATCCTTTTTGAATGCAGAAAAAAAGCCATCATATGAGAAACAAAACTTAAGCCAACGCGCCTAATTTTGGGTACAAGTTTTAGCTTTGATCATGAATATTTCTTATTTCCTAAGGTTTTTGTCTGCCATTCAATCCACAGAACTGTAGTGAGAACTCGAAAGGGGCCCTATTTAAAAAAAAAAAAATAGAATTCAAGAGATAGATTTTTCAAAAAGGTAGGCGAAATGGAGGTTTTTCGGTTATTGTTTATTTTAAAACTAAAAGTCAGGAGTAAGAAATGCAATTATTTTTGTTGCAACCCTTTAAGTCTTCCTCTTCGAATGGACTTTGTACCTTGATATTTCGCTGTAGATAAAGACGATCAGGTTTTAGACTGCATGACACGGCTCTTTCTTCCTCTCGTTTTTCTCTCGATATGTCAATGCGTGTTCTGGCGCACGAATTGGGCGTTACATTTTCGCGCTAGCCTCACAAGCAACCAATCGCACTAAAACATCTGGGACAAGAAGCGGGAAAATTACCAAACGTGTGGAAGCCGCGTCTCGTGTTGTCTTGCAATTTAATTTTTGGTCAATAGAGTTTTCGTTCCGCATCATTAAGTTTTCCTTACAATATCACGACAGCGAAAGACTTGATGTGTTTGCTGGATGTGTTTTGCGCTCATTTCTTTTAGTTTTCAGCATGGAATGGACTTTCTTATCTAATTATTTCACTTTTCCAAACGTGCAGAGAAAGACTTAATTACCGGTGATCGTTTTGTTTGTAGCTCAATTTTCTTAATTTTTCTCCTCGAATAAGTTTTTCAACTCGTTATGTTACTTGAAATCACTTCGACAGGGAAAGAGTGGATTATTGTTTATTGTTTTTCGAGTTTACTAAATTTATTTCGATCTTTTTTGTCTGTGAATACAAAGAAGGCGAAGAATTAAGAAATCAATAGAAATATCAGGCTTTTTCTCTATAATATAACCGTTAAGAAGGTGATTAAAATATTAGGAATTTACTTAATGTGTAATTAAGTCCTTTGGAAAAGCTAAACTTCGAAGAGACTCTTAAATCTATTAGCGAGAAGCTTCACTTTTAGAATTGGAGGCAAAATGTCAAAACGTTTGTGGTTCCAATTTTTATGTACAGAGCTGGTTTAGTATGTATTCACAAGGACATAACCAAAGAAACAAATACTGAAGATTTTATTTAATTTTATTTGGAAAGGAGAGGATAAAGTAAAACAATCTTCTCTTGTGAGTGATGAAGAAAACGGAGGCCTGAGGGCACCGCACTTAAAATCAGCCAAAAAGACACAGCAAAATATCAGGCTTGCTGAGTCATCTATCGGACAATATGTAGTGTTTACTTATGTTTACGTAATGGTCGATTTGCTCGCTTGCTCAATAGGCGACACATTAACATAGCTTCAATTAATCTACTACACATCCCTTTTCCCGTTCCCAACAATAATAGATCATCAAATGAACTTCATTCATTTTGTTTTGGTTAATGTTACTAATTGAATGGTACTTAAAAGGAGGCTGACAACAGCTTCCAGCACTTTCCAGCTCTTAAACCTTGATGGGTCAGTGCCAGAAATATTTATCAGTTACTGCTACAAACATAGTTATCAAACAAATGCCTAGACATTGGTAAACAAATTTTGGTTATTTTCTTGTCGTCACTGGTAACCATAATAACAACATAACCGGTTAAAACACCCTTACTTTTTAGCTTTAAGTGCTTATAACTCAAAACGAACTCGGTGATTCCCATTTTTCATTACTGAAAAATGATCAGCATATAGTTTTATATTTCCGTTACTGAGGCCCCATTGCTGGGGAGGAGGGGAGGGGGACGGTCTGAGTATCCCATATACCATTAATTTTTAGCCTTAATATCCCGTATCCCGAAGAATCCCGTTAATTCCAATGCATTGTATCCCTATAATTCCAATTACTGCTGATGATGTCATTTCGTAAGCAAGAGATTAGTTCGTTACTCTCTCCATACAGTTACAAAAGATCGGGAAAATGCTGTGGACGGTTCCATGTTTCTTCCTTGTTGGCTTCCAGCTCATGGACTGCGTATCTGCTGGTAATCAATGCTGAGAAGAAAGGAGCGTAAGTGGGATGGCTCTACAAGGATTTGTCTTTAAAAAAATTTCCGTAACAGCCCTTCACGAGTGTGATATCAGCTGTGAAAGAGAAATCACCTGTCAAAGTTATAATTACGCTGCCGGGGAAAAGTCATGCGAACTGAATAACAGAACTAAAGAGGCAAGACCAGAGAATTTACGCTCAGCCCCTACATGGTTTTACAAAAGACGCTTGAGCGACCGGGGTATGTAATGAGTCATTAATGCATTATATACTTATTTCCCGAACAAATACTATGATGTCGATAAATTAATAATTACAGCAATTGCTTTTGCCAATAAATCAGTTTTATCACGGATATTTTATGTTGTATAGAACAACCATTGGGTTATATTACCGTATTTATTCGATTAAGCACCCTGGGCGCTTATTTAATTTTTGGACCTTGAGAGTGGGCGCTTATTCGTCGAGGTGGGCGCTAATTCGAGACTGGGCGCTTATTAAATGTTAACGATTTGAGCAGTAAGTTTATTTTTGTAACAAAACAATAAATAATAACAAAACGTGAAGATGTACCAAAGCAGAATTTTAACTGTTCATTGAAAGTCTCTGTAAAATACTAAGAAAACTCGGTCATGGGGGAAGTCTTCTTAGTGGTACATAGTCAATTTCTCAATAATCAATACTCCTCTTGTGCACTTCAGTTTTTTGTGGGGTGGAGGGTGGGCGCTTATTCGAGGCTGGGCGCTTATTAACTTTTCCTACTTTCAGGGTGGGCGCTTATTCGAGGTGGGCGCTTATTCGAGGTTGGGCGCTTAATCGAATAAATACGGTATGCGAAAACAATTAGATTGCTCGCTCTAGGTTTCTTGTATGGACACGACAGTTGACTCGAAGCTTTCCCCACACCAACAATCAACCGATATAAACGAAAGTCTACTCTTTTTAATATTTTTTTTTTCCTTATCAAAGCCCCTCTAGGTTCCATTCGCGATATTCCGGAGCTACCAGCGCAGTCGTGTAAGGAACAATCAATCAACCGATATAAACGAAAGTCTACTCTTTTTAATATTTTTTTTCCTTATCAAAGCCCCTCTAGGTTCCATTCCGGAGCTACCAGCGCAGTCGTGTAAGGAAATAAAGGCAAGCGAAGGCAAAGACACCATTAGCAGCAAGTACTGGCTGGATCCAACTCAGAATGGAACGGCAGTTTTGGTTTATTGTGACATGAACTTAGAAGGTTAGTCTCCACTGATGTCAGTTCTGCATTGTTTTTTGTATAGATTCTGTTTTGTTGTTGTTGTCATTGTTGTTAATTGTTTCTTGGTTTGTTTGTTTCCTGGATTTTTTTCTTTTAAAGGAGCGTGTCTGTATTTTAGAATTCCCTTAATTTCAAAGGTTCAATTTTTTTAATCGTTTGTTATCCAGATATCGATGAATGCATTACACGCAACCACGACTGTGACGTGAACGCGAACTGCACCAACACAGTTGGCGGACACAACTGCACGTGTAAGGAAGGATTTTACGGCAATGGAAGTTCGTGTTCAGGTAATAGTCCACTGAGCAAGTTGCAACTAATTATTGTAAACTGTCTGCAGTATGATTGAGTATTGTATACTTAGCTTTTTCCAAAAGAATTTTCCGTGAATTGAGAAACAAATGATTTATCGTCTTGAACTGTGATTTTAATTATGTCCTATAATTTTCGATCAGGTAATAGTCCACTGAGCAAGTTGCAACTAATTATTGTAAACTGTCTGCAGTATGATTGAGTATTGTATACTTAGCTTTTTCCAAAAGAATTTTCCGTGAATTGAGAAACAAATGATTTATCGTCTTGAACTGTGATTTTAATTATGTCCTATAATTTTCGATCAGGTAATAGTCCACTGAGCAAGTTGCAACTAATTATTGTAAACTGTTTGCAGTATGATTGAGTATTGTATACTTAGCTTTTTCCAAAAGAATTTTCCGTGAATTGAGAAACAAATGATTTATCGTCTTGAACTGTGATTTCAATTATGTCCTATAATTTTCGATCTTTACCCAGTCTTCAGTGGGACTAGTCCAGCAGATAAGTGCAAAATTTGGCCAAATTGTGCCTTTCATGATAAAAGCATGAAATTTGGCACAAAGTTAGAACACATCCTGGGAAACATTTTTAGCTATAGGGCCATCGCAGATTTGTCACGTGACCCAAGATTTTTAGTGACGTCATCAAGGGCGGGGCTAGTTATCATCTGTGCTGTGTATTTCATAAAGGATGTAAAACTTGAGAAAATTCTTGCTTTATACATAGTCCAAACATCATGATGAGTTTTTCTGACACGTAAAATAATATATCGGTTGCCATGGCAACCGTCATTTAAGAAATATCCCTTATTTTAAGGAATCTAACGACAGTTGCCAGCTTTCGTACTTTCATGAGTCAGTACTTCAACTGTTCTTCAGTTGCTGCTGCTAAAATAAACTATATCAAACAGGTGACGTCACTAGTTACCATAGTAACGGTATACCATGTTAAAAGACACTTAATTTTCACCTTATAACTCAAAAAACGAATTTGGTGACCACCTTATTTATTATTAAATAATTATCAGCATGTTAAAAAAGTTTTAAAAAAATCCTCAGGGCGGTTTTAGAGCCATCTTAAATTTTTAAAAATCTTCTAAATGCCAGTGGGAGGAACAGGTGCAGGAGTTCACGCCAATGTTGCTACAACTACTAGATCACAATAAGCGGCATGTATTTTGTTCGACAGAAAGCCTACATAACCAGCTCCTGCTGTCACTGTAAGATTGGTGTTCTAGCAGGGCTGAATTTTATCCACAATGCAACTTCTGGTTTCCTATCCTGTGACAGGAATTGGCAGTGATGTTCTTTGTGAGGCTTTGAGAGAGCTGTATATATGTAGATGCCCTGACTTAGATTTTCCTTGGTTCTTTGCTTTGGACCACAACAGCTATAACAGATGGTATGTAAGTGCCAAAACTAAGTTTTTTTAAAAAAAAAAAAAAAAGAAACCAGAAGTTTCTGACAATAGCCCTTCTTCTATGGATCGCACAGTTCCCTGTCGCTTCGATTCCAGCCGATGTTGTTCCTGGTGCAAAGTCTGATTCAGATGTCTGTATAATAAAAATCTGCAATATCACAGCAACAAACCGCCCAGCCCTTGAGGAAGATTTGTATTGCAGACCAAAAGGGCAAAGTCTTTTCAAGATATTTTAGGTTTTTTATCCACTTTATTAATTTTGACCGCTTTAGCCATCAGGATCAGTTTGCCGTCAGTATTTTACGGATGTCAGCGATCGAATGATGTTCCTTGTTAAAGTGCTCCACCATGGGAAAACTGGGTACTCTCTTCTCTATACTTGTAAGGTGTTCGCCAAAGCATTCTCTTAGGGTAGGTCCGGTTTCACCGAGGAAAAGGGCGGAGCAACGACGACAAGGGATGCAGTAGATCAGGTTACTGGACTGGCAGTTGAAATGTTAACAGATGGAATTACATGTTTACAGGTGCGACAACGAGGATGATTGCAGGGAGTAGTAATGGCTTGAGTTTCGGTATTGCATCTCATAGTAGTGTGCACCAAGGAGCTTCGAATGTTGCCACGAGTTGGGCAGAAGGAAAGATCCGCACAGTCTCGGGTTCATCCCTCAAGATGTTAAAGTAGGGGAGCAACTCACACACCAAGCAGACGCCAGGAAAGCTGCAAACGACAAGAACATGAAAGCGTTGACCCACCAGTTGAGGAAGGACAGTTTTTGTACCTTCTCAGTCACCCAAAAGGAAGAAACAAGATCCAAGACGCATGGCACCCAACCCTGTATCGAGTCGAACATACACCTGGACCTGAAAGAGTAGTTTATACAGTTGTACCAGCCCTCTCTCTCGGTTGGGTCATTGGCAGCTCTTGAGCTGTAGATAATCTCCAGTATGTTCTTGCTCTGGACTTTGCAAAGTTGCCTTTGGAGGTTCGTCGATGGGTAGCCACGTCGTTCGAAATAACTGCACATTTCATGAGCCCTCGCATTGAATTCGTCATCATCGGAGCAGAGACGACGAAAGTGCAGTAGGTGATTGTGTGGAATGCTGTTCTTCGAATGACGAAGGTGCGAGGACTCGAAGTGAAGATAGACGGTGTGTGTAAGTGTACCAGATGGTTCTGGAGATATCCAGAGTTATTGGAGAGTTCCAGGCATCAACTGAGAATATTTACGGCATTTATGAGAAGGCAAAACACGTGCAAAACGCATTTGAACGAGGCGTCGTGACATGATGCGTCAAATTGAAGAAATTGGAGAAGGGTATATTGATACCTATTTCAGAGAGTATGCTTGTTAATCAAACAAAGCCCATTTCAGATCTTTAAGAAGAACAATCTTCTTGGGCACAAAGTCGTATCTAGTCAATTTGATCTCTTCCCAAGAAAATACCCCTATTTTCGTGTACAAGACACTATCCTTTACGGCTCTGCTATTGAAAACGTGCTACGACCAGGTTATGCAAAAACGTTTTTTGATTATGCATCACAAGTGTTTCACTGCATCCCAGATGCTGAATGCAGGCCGTATCGATTTTGCTTGGGATGAGTACCTCCTAGACAGCTTAAAAGCTGAAACAAGAGCCAAGAGAGGGTAGTAGGGAGTTAAAAGATATGAATACCTTTTAAATTCATTGAAACTGAAAAACATTCTGCCTATTGATGAAAAAGTAGACATATTTTCTTTCCTTGCATCTAGTAGCAGCTTCCATTGACAGAGACAAGCAGTTCACCGTAGAAAATTATATTAAACATTTTTATAGTGATTTGCGATACTGTTTTTCCTCTGCACCAGAAGCTTGGAATGTGTCAACCAGGCCCAGAAGCAGCTCTTTGCATAGAAAGGCAGATGAATAGAATGCATTCCCCTGAAAAATGCAGCTCTCATAGAACACACTAAGCGGGTAGCATACCAGGCCGTTTATTGTTGGGCAAAGTGATGTTTGCTTTTAGAGTGAATGGGGTGGCATAAGGAAGGAACCGGTTTTTCTCAGTCTCTTGCCAATTCTGCACTTCAAATTATATGAGATATTTGATGCAATAGAAAAGAACGAAAATCTGTTTAACATGTTCAACTTTGCCAGAGACTTTGACCCTTTTAAATTTAATAGTAACATAAATTGCGGTACGGATCCGGGTTTTATCAACAAACAGTCAGTTTAAACAAATTTAACATGAAAACAAGATTTATCCCTCGTACGCACAAGGGGGGATGGACACCCTAATGTTTTCGTTCTTTTAATGCACAGCGAAGTTTTTTGAATTGAGTAGAAAGCCCTTAGCATACCCTATAAGATTACATAATATTTGTTAATATAAAGTCATTTGAGCCGCCATCTTGGAATTCACTATTTCCTTTGAAAGCCAGAAAATAATGGAAATTGATACAAAATCAAGCCAGAAAGCTTGTGTAATGTACAATTGAACAAATTGTACAAAAAAAATGGGGAAATAAAAAAATGAGCCAGAACCGCTCGTAATTGTGATGTTGCCATGGCAACGTCAAAAAATTATGGACAGACAGTTAACATATCAAAATTTCTGCATGGGATGAATGAACAGCTACTGAAAGTTTCAGCATCATAGAATAGATCGCGATTTCAAAATTATAAAAAACACAAAGGGTTGCATCCACCCTACCCCCCCCCCCCCCTGTAGTCCTGACGGTTAAGCGTGCGATTGTTTGTGATATTTGCTATCAAGTGTGATATATCATTACAATACGTTTTGGTTGTTTAACGGTATTCTGCTTAAATCATAACGAAAAATGCACAAATTAGTATATAATGACCAATATGGTGGCTAAAATGTAAAAATGACGTTGTCATGGCAACAAGAATGTTGTCAAGGCAACAAAAAATAGTGAATAGGTAGCTTTTGTCAATATAAGTTATAGGCATGGTGTAAACAAGGTCTAGGCTAAAAAAATTAATGAAGTTCATTGAAGTTTTTGTATTTACTTGTCAAACGTAAGAGTTGGCAACGCCCTATTTAAGTAACAGCCGCCATATTGGTCACGTGACCAATCTGAGATGGCCCTATATCCAAAAATGTTCAGTTTGGTATGTTAAACATGTGTGCCAAGTTTCATTCTTTTATCATAAAAGGCACAATTATTCCACTTATCTGCTGGACTAGACGTGGTTTTCTTTTTGTTGCGCGCAGAACAAGGAGCGCACAAATGGTGAAGATGTCATACGAGGCAGTACTTTGGACGTAATGTTTCCAAATGTCACAATTTACAGAAGATCCTTTTTCGCGAATCGTAAAAAGCCTATTACATTTTCCGTGAATTGTGAAATGCTTTATTTTCGTGAAACGTGATTCCTTCCTCTTTGTATTAATCTTTTTCATGTAAGTGCAAGAGTTCAGTGATTGTTGATTGTTGTTGTTTTTGTTGTTGTCAAGACCCAACTTTACTAACCGATCCAGTAAGTAAGTTCAGTCCCCACCCCCCCCCCCCCCCTTCTTATTAGGTATACCTGATAACCCAAAGAGGTGAATCTGCCTCATTTTATTTATGGAAAATTTTTAACAACAAGCGATTTTGTTTCAGAGCGCGCGAAAAGCGCTGTTCACTGACGCGCTATATTTCAGGATCGTTTATTTTCTCCTGCAGCTTTATACAAGAATTGTGCTGAGATTTACAAATCTGGTGAAAGAAGAGACGGTGTGTACACAATCAAACCTGACAATTTGTCTGCCTTTGATGTGTTTTGTGACCAAACAACAGCCGGTGGCGGGTGACCAGTGTTACAGAAGAGACTGGACGGGTCGGTAGATTTCTACCTTAACTGGATCGACTACAAAAATGGCTTCGGCGATCTAAGTGGCGAGTATTGGCTCGGGAATGACAAAATTCACCTATTTACCACATATGATACCATGAGGCTCCGTGTGGATTTGGAAGACTTCGCAGGGAATACTCGTTATGCCGAGTACGACAAGTCTGCTGTTATGAGTGAGAATGAAAAGTACCAACTGAAACTCGGCAGTTACTCAGGTATGCATTTTTTCTTCATTTTGCATAATGAAAGCAGTGCACTTCTGAAAGTGGAATACGAACGAGAAGTAACTTTCAAGAAAATTTCGTACAAAGATAACAGAACCTTCTTCGGTTATCATTGGCTTAGGGTGGCTCAGACCCCAATTACAGACCAATTCCAACATTGCTTAAAACGTTTATTGTGCAAAACAGCTCTTATCGAGCAGAAAAAAGTGTATTCTGTCACTGTTGCCTTTGGCCATACATCTGATATTGACATTGCAAGTATCTAAATTTCACTGGTGAACGCTGGATTGTGCTAAATACAGCAGGCATACCGTGACAACATCTCAAACACAAAAGAATGGTCTAAATTACAGAGAGTCAGAAGTACCCAACGAAGGTTATTATCAAAATCCATTCACTAGTGGCCTAGATGATAAATGGGCATGCGCAAAGGCATTTTCAATTAATTTTTAACTACCGTGGGAAAAAAATATCCGCTCTTCAGAGCCAGCTAGCAATTATTTTATAGCCGTTTTCGCCAGCCAGCATCCATAATGTTCCCAGTGAATTGTTTTACCATGAGAACCTTTTCGCTACTGCTAATTAATGGTTGCTCTTTCCCTAGGAACTGGCGGTGACTCTCTCTCCAAACATCGTGGTCAACCATTTACAACACGAGATGAAGATAATGACGGCTCGCCCAGTGACAACTGTGCCCGTACGTATCACGGAGCCTGGTGGTACAAACAGTGTCACGATTCAAACCTTAATGGCCCTTATCATCGCCCCTCTTTTGAAGGTGATGGTGTGATCTGGTTTCACTGGAAGGGACAGTACGAATCTCTGAAGAGAACCGAAATGAAGATAAGACCAGCGGATTTCTGAACGAACTGATTTTTATATTTCTGTTTGAAAATAGGTTAAATGATAACGTGTTTAAAACGTATTCTAGTAGTTACTTTATGTCACTTTTGTAAGAAACAGCCGGGGTAGTTTCCTATTAAAGTACTAAATCCTTGAAGCAGCTTTCTGTTAACTGTCAACTGTACCCAGTGTAAATACATTTTAACTAAATCCGCTTTTAATATGTCTTTTAGTATTTTTCTAAAAATTGTTTGATTAACGAAAACTGTAAATTGTATGATACTTTCTAGTTAACCCAGTGAGAACATAACAGGAAGACTTTTATGATCCATGTGGATTAGTTTTGAATCAGTAGCCGAATGCTGTTGTTAATTCATTATTATACAATAACTGAAAATAATACTCGCGCTGATTGGTAAAAAGCTATTTGCTGAACTTTACAGGTAATAGACTATAAACCACACGGAAATGTACTCATTATATAAATACAATGTAAGAGTAATAAATCACGCATTGTTTTTGTTTAGAGGCGCAATGTTGGCATGAACACTCGAAAAATTGAAATCAATTGATATTGCTTTTCGTGTTCTCTAACATCACGCGTAGTTTATTAAACGGCTATATTGCTTGATTATAAAAATTACCTTCGTAAATGTTTATGCTGCTCATGCTTATTTCTGTTTTTGATTTGTTCCTCAACGTTAAATAAATGCATTTTAATTGCACTTGCATGGTTTGTTCTGTTCAAAGTGACTACCAATCCGGGTTACCAATCTCTCTTTGTCACTGCGGCGCATTGTAAGGGGCATGAGGCGAAGCTGTTTCCACCCCTGCCCTAGCCTCCTCCGTTCCTTACCGGCTAGTGAGCTGCCTGAAGACCAGGCTTACAACGGCCACAGCAGCGGTAACAGCACGCAGTTAAAGTCAACGAACGGAAACTATGATTCACAAGAAAGTCGAATTCGGATAAAATTGTGTCGTTTGACTTTATGGACCGATTGAATTGGATAAGCCTATGGTGGCGACTTGTTCACTTCCGTGGGGGAAGGGGTACTCCACCCACGGTCAGACCATAAGACCTGAATTTGCGATTTTCCCTGCCCGATTTCTGACCAATCCCTACTCAGGTGCTGCTTCGGTTTTGGGTAAACATTGAGAAGGGCTTAAAACTGCCGATGTTAACTGAATCGGACTTCTCAAGAGATGAGGTATAACAATGATAAAATAGTTTCATCCAAGAATTGTACCTAAATGCTGATCTGAGTGCACAAACCTCACCCTATTGCAGACTCAAAAACCATACCAGTGTTATTCTTTTCTAGTTTTAGTAGGGCCTTGTACAGGCCGTCAAAAATTGCAAAGCCGACTATATTTCAAGTCGTCTTGCGGGGTATTGGGAAAAGTTTTCAATCAGCAATAACCGCGCTTCGGATGAACCTCACTGGCTATGGTAATGCCACTGCGCAAAGCTAACTCAGTGTCGCCCGGATAGAACTCGTGTGAAAGATTTCGTTTCCTACCATGTGGGATGAACAAGCATTTCAACCCCACTCTTGATCAATGCGCATGTCTACACCAATTGTTCCTTTCCTTTGTTGCACCGTATTTTATCCTTCGTATTTTATCCTTCAACTTATATTTAAACGTTGAGTAAATCGCCGTAGCGAATTTAGAAAGCTGTTTTATGAACGATAGCATTCTGTCGGAACAAAATAGATTTCCAACAAGTGGCTCAAATCTCAACTTTCCAAATTGGCTACGGCGATTAATAATAATCAAAATTTTAAATATCCATATAGTGAATGACAATGAATTTAAACGATACCGTGTATAAACTTGTACCACGCCGTAAAACGAGGACGCTGTAACGTTCTTTTGGACTTTCTGTGCGTTTACGCCGAGGAAACTCACAATTCGAAATAAAAAAAAACGCTCCTGGTACACGTTAATTAACTCATTGATATGATTTGTTAAATGAGTTAGCCATTGTCAAGATGTCGTCTAAACGCACTCACAAATTTTCGACTTTTGTGAAATCCCACAAAGGAGAGAACAAACTGTCCATTTTTAAAGTTGAGAGGCGAACAAAAGTCATTTAAGTTGCAGTAATAAGCCCTTCTTTATTGTGCTTGTAGCTTAAGCCGAATTTACTCCAAAATGTTCCAAATCTTGGGCCTGAAATAAAGCGAGCCTAAGAGGGACAACGCATCTTAAAATGCTACATTCTTTAGAATTGGATTTTTTTTTAATTGAAATCACTTAGCTGGCATCATGTATTGGTCTCTCCTTGTTCTTGTAGAAGACCTGTAAGTTTGTCCCTGTTGTGGTCTATGGCTTTGTTCAAAAAATCGAGCCAAGAAAAGTCCGACTCGAGCGTAAAATGAGAATTCCTGCAAAACGACATAGAGTTTGAGTCGACACGGGGAAGGTCGCGAGTTTGGTCACGTGGTTTCTTTCCTGTGCTCCCCCAAGGCATCGTTCATCACAGGGGTGTCCTTGCCAGTGGATGGAGGGCTCCATCTCCAGTAATTTCATTGGCTACCTAAGGGCCGATTAAGACGGTACAACATTGTTGCATGCTACAAGCTAACGACAAGTATACGACATGAATTGTTTTGTGTAAATCAAACTTACAACTTGCGATTATCGTGCACGACACGAAAAATATCGTAGGATTTTGAAATATGTTTTAAAACCTTGCGACAATCATAGCGTCAGACGATATGATGAAAGTTTTGTCCGATGTTTTCATAAAGCTAATAGCCATCGCAAAAATTGTTGCATGCCACCAAGTTGTATCGTCTAAATCGACCTAGACTTGCTCCAATACGCTCCTTTTTTTCTTTGTGTCAATAGAGTTATTTGAATAGATCGCTTACAAAATAATAATATAAAACCGCGCGGTGAAATGTTCGCGGAATCTGTTTGTCCGTGCGTGTTAGCGCGTGATCCGGCGATCTCCTGCGAAGTAAACGAGCGACTTGGAGCAAGCCTAAAATTGACCCTGAAAAGACTGGTTTATCTTCGATATTTACGCGCATAAAGTATCCTGATTAGGAGTTTACCCGACTTTATAAGACAATGCATAATTTTTAAAGATGTATCTGAAATATCCTGCACTGCTTTGATATGATAGAGACAGTAAACTTCAGTGCAATCCTGATGTAACGCGAGATGTGCTCGAGAAATGTGTGTAACTACCGTCATAGATTAAACGAACCAAAGTAGTTATAGCTGATCTGTCTGGAAGTCTTTACTGGCAACTAACAGGAGCCGTAAAACTAAAATAAAGTACAATAATAACAACACTAAACAACCGAAGCGAATACACGAGCGAGCGACATAACATACAACGAAATAAAGTCCGAAATACAAAATATTACGAAACTAGCTAAACTTAAGATACAAATCAAAAAAAAAAAAAGGAAAGGAGGGGGGGGGGGGGGGGGGGGGGGGGGGGGGGGGGAAAAAAAAAAAAAATACAAAAAAAAAAAGGGGAATAAAAAAAATCCCCACCAAAAAAAAAAAAAAAAAAAAAAAAAAAAAACCAAATTCCTTAACACCCAACCACCTTTTATCAAATCAAGGTAGAAATAAAGAACGTAGCTAACCTTGTCCAGCCTTTGGGGGCGCGAAAGGGACGGAAAACACGCTAAACGAGCGATAAATCCATGATAAACTTGAGTCAAACTGTAAGACCACGCTAGTTAAACAAACTGGTCACGTGACCGAAAATGGCGCGAATCTTGACCGCGCGCAGACTGGGCTGGCTACAGTCACAATGTGTCTTTCATTAAAACGGTCGATATGCAGAACTACTCAAGTATGCCATATAGTCGCCGCTGATTTTGCCGGCTGTTCATTCTCTTCATTTAATTAGGGGTCGTGGGCTCCACAAATTATGTCTGTTATATCATGTTGCACAGGTCAAGGTACCAAAGGGGCTTAGGGACCAAAAACATATGGGGCTCCAGAGCTCCCCCTCCAACTCAGAAAAAAGGGCACCAGAGAAGAACTGAGAATGGACATTTTTTTTCGGGCACCAAGGCAAAAACGTTAGGGCTCCAGAGTCTCTTCTTTCAAATGGAATTAATAAAATATTTGACTATTATTCACGTGACAGTGTATTTCTGGATCGTAATCGCGATACCACGCCGTACGTCGTGGGGTCGGATAGCAGCTCTCGCAAGGAAAGAATGAATTTTTTTGCAAAAGTCGTGCACGTGGATATGAAACTTGAAAACAATAGCCGTGAATAATGAGGACACTCGCTTGTAAACACAAAATCTGCGAGAAAAAATCAGTTCATTGCAAGCCCAATTTTACTGCCTTAAATGTTTTCAATGAGCTTGAAACTTGCAAGCTATATCAATTGATGGCAAACCTCGTGTTTGTCAATTTTTTTAAAAAAATTCATCTAGCGGTTTTTAATTTATTATTACTTTTGTATGCATAGACCAAATTATAAACAAAAATGGCAACAAGAGCACCGGAACGCACGCTCATCAAATTCTTTTTTCTCGCAATCGACCAAAGCAATCCCCACCACTGTTTGACACACGATTTTAAATGGAATTAAACTACTATAAGATGATACTGCAATACATAGGCGCTTCTTTTTCTTTAGATATTACCCTATTTTCTCGTTAGTATGTTTTTGATTGTATTTATAGCCCCGAAAACTTCATCCCCAAATATTTTGAAAATGCTCTCATAGCGAATTTGTTCAAACTTTGCCAATATCGAGGCAGTTATGTGTGGTACAAGCTCCTTTGAGCGATTTTCGAAAAAATCTCCTGGTGCCGAGGAATACGAGCAAAGGTAAAAAAAGTAATGACGCCATTTCGTCGCTATGGCAACTCCGATATCAATATAACACTGGTCATAAAAAAATTTTATCTAATACAACTGTGGTGATTATTTTCGATAGCATTGTTAAGGGCGACATAGTTAATTCTCAAACTTGAGCAGTGTTACCCCTTGAAAATCCAGTTGAGCCACCTTAAGCCTGGTTTTCACTAGCGACGCAAGCACAAGCGCAAGCACAAGCTCAAGGATAACAGCTCTTTTTTTCACCGTGAAAACGGCTTCTACTCGAGATTCTACTCAAGCGCATTGTATTTTGATGCTTGTGCTTGTGCGGCAAACACAAGCACAAGGATGAAAATTTGTCCTTTTTGCGTGATTGCGCTTGTGCTTGCGTCGCTAGTGAAAACCAGGCTTTAGAGCTGATATGAGCAAAGGACACCCAAATCGTTGAAAATCTGCTACACAATGAATGCCATACAACTGGCAGTGAAGTAGCCATAGTGTGATAACGGTACCACAACATGGATGCGACGCGGACTATCAATAATTTGTTTGGCGTAGGTTTGTTCAAGAAGCTTCGTTACGGATGGTGTATTTTGAAAAATGTACGCTTAATAATAGAAGTTTTTTAGACTTTTTTCCCAGTCCGTCGAGCGTGGGGGGGGAAAAAGCCCCCGGGGGGAGGGGCGAGGAAAAAAAGCGAGCGTGTAAAAATGACCGCGCAATTTTTTGCTTCACGCTCGCTGGTCAAGGAGAAACAGGGACTGATCATAGTCTTGTTTTTTGGTAGATATATCATCGGAGGCGTGGGAACTTGCAGTGGCCTAATGGTTAGTGCACTGGACTCCAGATCGAGTGATCCGGGGTAAAACCCTCGCTGAGGTCATTGTGTTGTGTTCTTGGGCAAGACACTTAACTTTCACAGTGCCTCTCTCCACCCAGGTGTATAAACGGGTACCGGCGAATTTATGCTGGGGGGTAACGCTGCGATGGACCAGCATCTCAGCCAGGGGGGAGTAGAAATACTCCTGGTCGCTTCATTCTTCGCAAACCGGGATAAGCTCCGGCTGTATGGGCCACTTGGCTTAACGCAAGCAGACATCGGAGGCACTTGCTCTGACTGCTCTGGGGGTGAGGGGGGGGGGGGGGGGGTATATAAATAAGAAGGAATCTTGCGTTTGGAAAAGATGTTTGGGTTATAGGGTGAGAAGGGAAGTTGCGTTCGAATAATTGTTAGATTTTTAGCCCAGCTTAAAATAATTAATTAGAGCTAGGCTTTTTCATTGTATAATTTGTGTTACTTGGATATGTAGCGTGTTACGAGAGGGCGTACCTCAGTTGGTATTGTAAAGCCGTTCACTGCACATCGTTTAATTCCACAATTAGTTTTCTTCCCTTCCCTCCCACCCTATGTGGACTGAAGTTTCATTTCCGGTTTCTTTCATTTGGTTCTTGTACTGAAAATAAACTTCCTTTCCCAAAGAAATGTTTTGATGGTTGTCTTTAATTTTGTTTTGGTTAGTTTCTCTAGCGAGAATTTTGTGTGCAGACAACAATACCACATGATAAAACTCTGCAAACATGACGATATAAACCATGCCTTCTCTACACAGTCGTTTAAAAAAATCCATTTCCTTTGCATCTTTTTTTTTTCTTCTTAGGAAATGTGTTTGTTTTAGCGTTTTGTCCTTGCATTTTAGGATTCGAATACATTCCTAATTCCCCGTCGTGACTGTTTTTGAGTTGATGTGTTAACGCCATTCAATGTTGCTTGTTGTTGATTCAGGCCCGGAAATGGTGGATATCGATTGTGTTATTAAAGGTCAAATGAACAGAAATTTCAAAATGCCATTTTAACCTACCTAACACTAAAACTATCCATTATTAAGTGAATTTAAGAATTTTTTTTGCTTTCCGAGCCTCAAAGCGCGAATTACAGCAAAAAATACGAAGATTTCCGAAGGCTTCGCGAAAACGTTTTTGAATGACTGCGCACTAAAATAGAAGGAATGGTGTTTTTGAAGACGACCGCAGACCGTTCCGCGGACCGCACTGGTTGTCAAAGTTCGAGACAACAGAGAGTTAAAGCAACGACGACGGCAACGTCAACGACAACGTCTGGTGGCAAACGAATTTATATTTTACTTGAGGATCTCGCAACTTTCCGGACGTATTCTGCTTATTTATCGCTTTACAACTAGCTCCTGCTGAATATTCAAAGAGAGCGTTCAACCCCAAATAGAAAAACCAAAAATTAGCCGTCGTGTCTGACGTTGTCCAAATACGAAGAATTTGGTCATTTCACGTTGTTGTTCAGCAGAGAACGGCTTTCATGTACCAAGATTCAATAGGCACGTTCAGAGTTAACGCACGTGCAGATAATTCTGCTAATTAACGTTAAATGCTAATGAGAAAGAAAAATAGAGATTCCTGATTTTTTTCATACCAGCGTGCATTCTACCTATGTCTCACATGATCATGCAAAACGACAGCAAACAAAACCTTAAGCTGTTTTTGAGCTTTAGTTGTTTTATTTAAAGAAATTCCCGTCTTCTGGACAACAACAAACAAACAATCAACTGAAAAGCGGCGAAACAGAACAAAATAACTGCTTGAAATATCACTAAACACGTTTATTTAAATTATAAGGTGCGGTCTGCGGAATCGGTCTGCGGTCGTCTTCAAAAACACCAATTATTACGTCACAAGTTTTTATTTCCGACAATTTTCCGACAATTTTTCCGAGCACTCTACGATTGAGAAGGCCTAAAAAAACATTTTTCAACTTGCGATATCTCTGCAATGCAATATCCGATTACTTTGAAACTTCGGCATAAGTTTATTTGGCTCGTAAATAACACATGGGCAAAAAATCAGAAAAACCAAAATTTCTGTTCATTTGACCTTTAACCATGTGCTTGTAGGCAGTGCTGGAGTGTGGGTAAAATTCACCTAAATATATCGCGCGCTCTGTCAGGGTTGGCCAGGGGGGTAAGTTGTATACCAATATACCTGAATAAACATACCCAGTATACCCAAACATTTTCCTCAAAATAATGCAAAATGGCCAAAATTTGGAAAAACACAGAATACTTTGTGCCCATAAAAGGCCCAACTTTAGCGTAAAAATACTGTATACCCAATTCAAAATCCCCCTGCATACCGTATACTTAAAAACCCTGGCCGACCTTGTCTAAAGAAGAACAGGAAAAGAATTGCTCAATTGATTTGAATTATACGCTGACATGACAAGGTACTGAAAGTTAATACGGAAAAGTAAAACGTGCTCATGGCACGGCCCCACAAGGAAAACTTGTCAAGGAATTACCAAGTCTATGACTTCGGAAAACTTGTTCATCGTTACTCTTGTGTGTAATTACCAGTAACTTTATGCAGATAAAAAAAGGGGAAGCCTCGAGCCACGCGGCCCATACTGCCGGAGCTTAATTATCCCGGTTTCGGTGGCATTCAGCGGTTAGGAATATTTCTACTTCCCAGCCTTTCTCTCTCTTTTTCCTCCCTTGTTCCCACAACAATGAGTAAAAGCCGGGAAAGTGATCCTGGGATCGGGGTTGTATAATAATAATAATAATAATAATAATAAAGACTTTATTTAACGAGGGTAACATAATTTACTGGTGGCCCAGTAGTTTGCAATATGGCCCTCCCTAATTAATTACATAATACATACTTAACTACATATTATAAACCTAACTACATGTTATATACTTGTATTATCAGAAGGCAAAGGAAAAAAACGAAATATTTATTATCCTATTCTTTTCTTTCCTGATTTTTGAGTCTAATGCTTGCGTGCGCTTTGCGCATGCGCATTAGACTCTTTGTTATATGAAAAAAGCTGTTAGCAATCCCAAGGGAATGGTTCGGGATCGATAATCGTTCGCTGTAATGTAGAAAACAATGATCAGCTGCAAGAACGGACTCCGTACGGACACGCACGATTAGTTTCAATTAAAAACAGCCAATCAGCGACACGTGTTCCCACGCATAATTAAAAGTTCTTTCTCAAGTCACGATTATTCAACACTTGAACAGGACGTAATAATTTTCCAGTTAAGACATTTGTAAGCTTTTTGTGAAAATAAATCTTCGTTTTCAGTTCAGTTAAGCACTTGTGTTTTCGTCTTGCTTTAAAAGCAAGACGTCTTTGAGAAAAAATATTTCGACGGCGACTCGCGTTTATTTACACAATGCGACCAAATATTTATTTTGTTTTAAAAAATAGAAAACTTTACCTCGTATTTTGTATTTAAGTCATTCGAATTTTGACCAATTTTTTCTTTACAGTGCAAACAAAAACCTTCAAAAATAAAAGATGTACATGGATAAATGTAAATCAAGTTACGCGACTAAATCAAAATGCGTTTGTTTGGCCGCTTTGCAGTATTACACTGTCCCGGCCTTTGCCATACACTGAAATCGAATTTCATGCTTTTACGACTCTCAGAGATCTTAAGTTCTTCTTACAGCTAGAAAAATCATAAAATGGTTACATTGATATGGAAGTGATGATTCGCGAAATTTGTACATCATGATAAACAGTCTTCGCTCCTGTGTATGGTAGCTCGATAATAATTGCCTAGTTTCCAGCGTTCAAAAGGTCATCATTATATTGACGTGAGCATTTACACCCGTTTTTAGGAAAATCTGTCACTAAGTGCTTACAGTACAATGGAGTAACAGTCACTATTTCAAGTGCTTTTATTGCAAAATCTGTTTCAAGAGTCATCATCAAAGTGGTGAAAAATCTGAAAGAAAACGATGTGAAGTTCTTCAACCCTTGTTGTAATGAACATGCTTTTTGTAAATCGTCACGCAATCTTGTCCAAATGTTTAATCGTTTCTGCTTTTACGGACAATACGGAAGAAGTAACATCAACTCCTGTTCATACTTTAAATTTTGTGAAGCATATAACATTTATGACTGTTTCGTTTTCATCCATAATCATCCACGATGCCCCTAGCTTGCTATAAGCATTTTAAATTAAACTCCCGAACACAAACCTCTAACCAATTTTAACCGGCTTACGAAAACCGCGCAATCTGTATCACTATGCCATACGGCATTAGACTCATGTCACTCTTGGTGACCTATTTTTTAATATTCTATTAAATGTAATTCGTTATTGCCAAACCCATCTTCAAATGTCATCATTATTTTGGAAATGTTACCGCTAGTATTATTACCATTCAACTGGGACGTGACCCATTATTCCACCCACAAAATCGGCTCTACATTATTCATGATTCGCTTCTTTTTCCCGCTTCAGCTTATTCCTGTTTATTTAAATCGTCACTGGTATAGCTTCCTCACGTCCATAAACGGGTGGTTATCCAGTTAAACTCAATTCTTAATTAAGGTAGAAACTTAATTCAGTATGTAAAAATAAAGACAAAACACTTGTACCAATAAATGCCTATTTTGCAGCAAACATACAAATTCCCTCAAAATCCTGCGTAAATATAGTTTGACGTATTTTCATCAGCATTAAAACTAACTAACAAACGAGAGAACATTCCGGAAGAATAACTCTCAGTACCGAATAACTGCCTTTCCAAAACTTCTCGATTAATATTAACTAACACAGTACACTTTTCCTCTCTATCGAGGGCTTTTTGTAACAGAATTCGTGCGATTGCGGTTCTATAGTCGCCGTGTCTAAGTAAGATTCCAGACTGAATCGAATCACCCAGTCATTGCTATTTGTTTCATTGTTCAAGCTATGTTTATATGAATATCGGTGGGCGAGAATAACATTTCTGAAAGTCGTCTTCTTGGATCCGCCATCTTACATTTCTTGATCTTTCCGTGAAGTCAGAAAACTACCAAACCTTACTAAAAAGTAATCATAAACTTTTAAATGATCTAAAAATGTAAAACATATTGCAAAAAAATGTTAGGAACTGTCATTAAAAACAGAAAACTGTAATTTGGTCAAATAGTTGCCATGGAGACATCAAATTTCTTCAAAATTGTCGCCGAATAAAAGTTTAAGATATAGACAGAACGTTTGGTGGGTTTTACTTAAAATTAAATTAAAAAATATATAAAGTTCGTGGGGATAAATTCCTTCAACCCATTTCAGAAATTGAGAGTAAAAAACAAGAGGGCTTCTGTCTTATCTTCTGTTGTTGTCTCTTTTAATTGTTTTACAACAATATGAGAATCAGTCTTCTCGTACTGAATTAATTGCTTTCAGAGAAGATTCGAACCGCTGTTGCTGTATTTTAGGTATATTCCGGCCAAACAAAGGAAGTAATTCCACAGGAAGAGTTGAGCACAAGCCGGAGAACAACATGCAGTTAAAAGACATGCCTTGTATGCATGGAAATCGAAATTTATTTTAGTCTTTCATCTATATTAGAGGGTCTGGATGTCATATTACTACTCTACCAAAATTAGATTTCAATAAATATAAATATGCTTATTTATTTATGAACTGCGGCACCGGATGTATTAACCTATCCTACAAAATAAATAAGTAATCGAAGGATACTGGACATTATTTCAAAATAAACATTGAAATTTTGGATCTCTCTATCTATTTTTTTGCCTAGCTCTTATTTTAAAAAGATAATACAACGCGAAAATCGAATGTTGCCAGCAAACTTTCCAGAACATCAAAGGCATTGACTAAAATTAATCCATATGCAAAACGGAACTCGCCCATAGCAAAAACATTAATTATCGCTCTCAAATAAAACTTAATAAAACTGCAGCTTGGGAACTCTGCCCCTTATATGAGCTTAATTCATTTTTAAATACCCCGCACATTACTTCTATTCAGCTGTCATTAAAACGAAATGAAACATATGCTCAGCTCTATTCAGCTGTCATTAAAACGAAACGAAACATATGCTCAGCTCTATTCAGCTGTCATTAAAACGAAACGAAACATATGCTCAGAGCAAGCAGAGCAAGATACCGCAATTTAATACACAATAAATAGTTCCCTCAATGCTGTCTATGCCATGTATGATATAACTTAGAAGTGAGACTGATACTTTTGGAACAAGCCTGGAATTTCAAAGAAGAGAAGTTTATTTTTCTCGTCTGACAGACAGAAATAAAAACAGGACGAAAAATTAACAGAGTCTAGAAAGTTGACATCCCGCGGCGCACAGTTTACCATAAGAAAGCTACTCACCTGCTCACTTATTCAAATTTATTTGAAACAGTGCCGAATTGCGTTCTTTACCTCTGCCAGTTAGTTAAACAATCGCATCAAACAGATAACCGTTGTCATTAAAACATGACTGGCTCTCAATTCGACAATATTTTTATAATATACAGCAACTGGCGACTAACTCAATACAGGATAAGACTGCCATACGATCTGAAATAAAGACCATCTTTCAGGTACATATATAAATAAGGGATATTGATATATTAAAGTAAGTCATTTTGCCATTATCCAGAAAAAAAAAATTACAACTTTGCAAACAATGGCAGTTTATGAACTTTCTTTATATACTCATGCATGTTGTATATGTTTTCAGTGTTTCTTGCCTTTCATTAAACAGGCGCCTACGATTAAATTGTGAATTATACACTATAAAAGAAAAGCAAAGGAAAGTCAGACCACAGAAAGGTGAGTGTTTAGTAAGTCGATAAGTAAGTAATTCCTTTTTTCACGTAACACCCAAGAGCTTACCATTAAACTCGTTTGAACGTGCACATGATGAAATAAGAGACGAAAAATGCGACAAAGTTTATTTAAATATCGTTGACTTTCAAGTTATGAAAACATATGATCAGAGGTAAAATTTAAGAATTAAAAGTTGCACATGAGTACGATGACAAACATTAGGGTTAAAGATCTCGCCTTCGTTGGACAAACTCTCAAATATTTGCAAATAGTTAAGCCTCGAAAGCTTGTGCTATTTCAACGTTTATCTGAAATGCGAGTCACACTCGAATAAAATTCTTGTGTAACAGTTATTGTCCTCTCCCTTATTTTAATGTAAGGTGCGTGCACGCAAAAGCCCTTTTGCCAAAAAAGTTACACGCGCGCGACATTAACAGGGATTTATCAATTTATTCTTCAGTCAAAGCATTGAGCGGGTCGCCGGTTTGTAACCAACATAAAAAAGTGTTTTAAGGTCTTTCCTCTATTGTGAATATCACTGCTCATATATTTTAGATCGACGAATCTAATTGAGTAACAAACTGCAAGATGCTTGCAATGATCTGAACACTTTTTACGTGCTAGACACCGACGTACGAAAACACACTCGAACGAAGGGTCTAGCAAGGAACTAATTTCAGCTAAAATCAACTCAGACCTTTGTCAAAGAAAATGTAGAAGCCGAGAGAGGCGATTATTTGAAGTCGATCTATTTTTCACACACTTTTTTTTGTTTTTCTCCTAAACAGACATTTATAACTCTCTTATAAGTTCGACTGAATTTCAAATGCTTGCTAAATATTCAAGGCTACCATGTATGATGTGCTATCTCCATGCATGGTTGCCCAAAATGTGGAAGTCTTGGTTGGATAAAAAACATGTGCTGTCTTCATGTCGTTATGAAATACGCTTGCATGAAAAGTGGCATCAGAGTCAGTTCTCTTTTCAATTTTTTGTTGCGCTTATGAAACGTCGCAACATAGAAAAGCGATAATTTTTGCTCAATTTGTTTCGGCGCTCTTTTCTTTAAGTTGTCCTCGGAAACATTTCTTGGCATTGAAACTGGAACAAATTCAGCAAGCTAAATAAAGAACCAAGAAAATTTTCCAGAGCCGGGAACCATCTAGCAGAAGACGCCTTCAACAAATATGTTGGCTGTCTGTTGAGACAGGCAGAATCGTTTTATAATTTTTAAGTTATTTGAGATGACTGCTTGATAAAAAAATATTTTTTTTAATCTTATTTTTTTATTCATTTGTATCGACTAAAAATTTATCGAGGGAAAAAAAGAGTCAGTTTATTTCGTTTATTGTTATAAATTCCTTTATTCCTTTTCCTCCACAAGCAGTTTTTCTAACGGATTCGGTGTTTCAGTTTAAAAAACAATACTACAGAGGAAGGCTAAAACATTTTTCCGCTTGCTCCAAAAAGGGGGAAAAATACATGTTGGAGTTTATGTATGTATCTATTGGTTCGAGATCAGCGGTCATATATAACTGGTTCAGCTACAAACTTATTTTTAGTAACAGTTTTAAATCTTCAAAACAACTAAGGTCGGTGGATATATTTAATACGACAAACAAAAGAAAATAAGGAATCATAACCAAAAGGATGATGTCTTAAGTCAACTCGACGCCATGATATTTTTTTAAACACCTTTCATGAGTAGTACTCGCGTGCAACATTTGAGCGGTTGGTAAAAAGTGATTTGGATAAAAAGAAGTGTCAAGTAATTGTTAACTGTTTTATTATCCTTGTTTATTAAAATAATGTCCAGAAGTACTGCGTTGAACCAGGAGCCCTGGTTGAACCTTATCCTCGTAAGCAAAAAGGAAAAACGAAATCTATCTAGCTATCTCTCTATCTATCATGATTATTATTATTTCATGATTCCTTCTCCAAAATTTCCATTAGCGTACGTTATTGCAAAATCCATCTTCATATTCAGTTATTACTAGCTGCCAACTGGGTCACGATCCCGCGAAATTTCATTGTTCTGTAACCATGGCTATAGTACGTCAGTGAAAGAGTGAATATTTTAAATAAGATCATTCATGCTTTAGGTGATTTACGTCAAATGGAGGTCACGAAGAACGTGGGCAAAGTTTTCCCTTTAAAGAAGATGGTAAGATAGTTCTTTTGAGATAATTTCTGTTTAATTCTTTTAAACTTTGAGCATGAATTTGCATTTACTCTTTGTAAATTCAACAAGTAAAACAGAAACGGTCGACTTTCTATAGGAATTGTGAAAACTAATTAATTTCGAAAATACGAGGTATCTCTTCTGTGAATACCGGTGGAAGAATAAAATAGACACAAAAACTGTCTACTGTGGGAGAAATGAATGAAGTTTGAATCGATTTGTTATACAGTACTTCAAGTTGGTAAAAACTGAACAAAACGAAGCTAATGCCCCCTTGTTTGTGAATTAAGGCGTCCGTTTTGAATATATCCTATTTTGCTGAAGCCATTTCGGTATTTGGGGCCATAAATAAACAGTCATCAGGCTGGATCATCAGGTTGTTTACATCAAAAACAAAAGAAAGTCAAAAATATATGTCAGTTTCTGCGTTTTCTCTAATTGACATCAGGGATAGAGTAACATATGAATGAAGAATAATTTTTCCATCCTTTTATTTGTTTTTTTTTTAGTTGGTTCAAACTAGCGAGATAACGACAAAACAACAAAAGAGGCCCTGTTAGGGGTTTAAGGGATAAGGGATAACTCACAAAAATATTTTAGGGATAAGGGATAAATGTTTAAATAATGGTAGGGATAAGGTATAACAACACATTAACAACTCAGTTTTAGGTAACCCAAACGCGAACGTTCGTTTCGAGCCGACGTTTCTCGTACTTGTTTTGCTTGGAAAACTCGCCCTATGGGAAAAGACAATCTTTTTCTTGAATACATCGCAGCAAATTA
Source organism: Oculina patagonica (assembly GCF_052425735.1). Lineage (NCBI taxonomy): Eukaryota > Metazoa > Cnidaria > Anthozoa > Scleractinia > Oculinidae > Oculina > Oculina patagonica. The sequence continues at coordinate 4,422,970 of NC_135761.1, read as the reverse complement.
CTTTTGATCGATATGCGTTTCGTTCATTCTCAGTTTAATTTTTCTCTCCTAGTACAAACTTTTCAACTTAGTTATTTCCCTACGTTTTCCTCCACAAACAGTTTTCCAACAGATTGTTTCCCTTGAAAACACTACTACAGAGAAAGACTGAATTACTTAAAAAATCGATTTGTTTGTCGCTTGCTCTATAAGGGGTTACAAAATAATTCTTTCTAGGGATAAAAGAAATTGCAAAAAAAATGATGTAGTGGTGCATTTTCAGGTTTATATGTCGTCAATGCATTTTTTCAAGTACTTCCTGGAGAAGCACGAGATGCGGTCAAAATAATTTCGGTCAGGATATGACGCGTCTTCGTTTATACCTCCGTTTATAACTAAAATTGTCTCGACACCTGTTGAAAAATTCATATCACTGAGGATTGAACCTGGTTAACGAAATAATATATCAACCCTTTCCTTAAATCCCTGTCTATTTTGTAACGATGAATAAAAGAGTGAATATATCTTACAAAACACAATTCTTGCTTCAGGTGACATATGCCAAAAGAAAGCCGCGACGAAGAACGAAGTTCAGGTTTTTCCAGCTAAAGAAGGTGAGATAAATATTTACTTCCTTTGAGCTATTTATCAGGAATCTGCATTAATGTAAAACAAAAATTCAATAAGTTAAGAAAATAAACGAGAGACTTACTTTAACGCGGCCGTGTAAGTCAATATATTTACAGCGTATGTATTCCGCCAATTTTAAGAAAAAAGTAAACACCAAAACATTTCGAAAAAAATGAAGATCACCCGCAATTAATTCGATCAATCGCTTACACACTAAGCTACGAGACTTCGTATTTTAACTGACGAAACACTGCAACATAATCAAACTGATAAGAATTAATTAATGGTTTTACTCAGCTTGAGAGAAAAAATATTTTGACTATTTTGGATCTATTTATTTCCTCCCAATTCGACCATCAAATTTTGATGGTCAAGTGAGACTTTTCGTTTTTAATGAGGCTCAATTGGAGTTTGATGGGTTTTTTCCTCTAACTTCGTTTATTTTTCTTTCTCAGATGCACTTGAGTAAGAAAAAAGTTATTCTACCGATATCTATTTTCGACTACTTTGAGTTTTGAAAATAAATTTTCTGTATTAAAGCCGGTCTTTCAATGCAGTCTGACTCAGTCGGCTGCGATCATTTGTTAAGCGCGTCAATGTCCCTCTGAAAAGTCGTTAAATAGGACTTAATCGGTAGAAAATATTTTTTCTGATCTTCATCCTCCACTCGATTGGTTTTTTTTTTCCTCCTCGATCTAACATTTAAGTTAATTGATTCGTTTAAAACGTCAAGAGAAAGAAAAGCAATTATTTTCATTAGTTTTCCTTTGCGAATAGCCTTTGAAACTTAATATTTCGCTTGAAAACATTGCGAAAGTGAAAGGGGATTAGCCTTAGGACTACATCGTTTTGCTCTGGAAGAGTGTGGATGCTTGACCCGCAAATTGGGCAATAAGTTCTCCTGCGAGCCTCGCGACTTAAAATATCTGGGACAAGAAGCGCGGGGGAAAAATTACCACGCGTAGCAGCCGCGTCTCGTACGGTTTGTCTTCCAATTTTTGGCTGATTCTTCCATCAGTTTTTCTCCAGTAATTATTTTGCCTGATAAGATCACGACCAAGAAAGACTGGATTATTTTTGCTGGATTGTTTTGCGCTCATTTCTTTTAGTTTTTAGTAGGGAATGGACTTTTTTATCTCGTTATTTCTCTAATTTTCCACATGTACAGAGGAAGACTGAGTTATTTTGCTCGCTATGTTTCCCGCTCAATTCAATTAGTTTTCTTGTCGAACACGTCGCTTCTTTCGCTTGACAACACTGCGACAGAGAAAGACTGGATATTGTTTATCGTTTTTCGGTTTACTAAATTTAGTTGGATTGCTTATATATAGTCTGCGAACACAGCCGCCTCTCACCGCTTCTGGCAGCTGCATGCATTCCAAGAAAGTTTCACGAACCAGTTTTTTTCCGGACCATACCTAACATTTTCAATTGGCCGTTTAGCAATCTTCCCTGGCTCGAATCGATGTGAAAGTCACACTAGGTATTGGGGTTAGATTGAAGTCTGATCTAACATATTTTTTTATGGTTATCCATATTCCCATGGCAAAGATACATGTAAACAGAAAATTTCGAATTTAGTAAAACCTTAGTCCCGTCCCTGAACTCTCTCTTCCACGCGCCCTTTATAGGGCGCGCGAAGAGAGAGTCCAGGATAACTTGCATGCGCATGCTCAGAACGAACCAATCAGATGCGAGGAGTGTGGCGTCACTTGCTTGGGACGCACGCGCTAGTTTAAAACTGGCTCGCTCAAATGACGAATTCAACTACGCGACCGAGCGCGCGAATAAATGCAAGAAAAAAACTGTGCTCAATTGCATCCAAAATCAATTCAATAAACAGCTACAAAATACTAGGAATAGTTGACGGATAGCGATTTTTGTTTTGGCCGTTAGCTTTCAGCAGACACTTACTGCCAAGCTAGGCTTTTAAAAGTTATTCCGGTGATCCTGCTTTAGTACACGGTCGCGTAGTTGAACTCGTCATCTGTGCGCGCGCGTTTTCAAAAGGGCTGCCAAATATGGTTTTTCCCCCAATTTTGGGGGAAAAACTAGCGCATGCGTATGCAAGTTATCCTGGACTCTCTCATCGCGCGCCTGGGTTCAGCCCCTATAAAAGGCGCGCGAAAGAGAGAGTTCAGGGACTGGACTAGTAAAACCTTAGCCTGCGAATACAGCCGCCTCTCATTCGCTCCCGCTACGACGTGCGAATGAGAGGCGGCTGTATTCGCAGGCTGGTAAAACCTGAATTTTAACGGGACGAATCACAATGCAATTTCTTTCAACTATGGTCAGTGTACTGCAAATAAAATATACACGAAGAAAAATTCTGTATATCTGATTTTTAATAAATTGCAAAAATATTTCAAACCGTACTTTTGCATAATGATAATAAAGAGACCGAGACACAAACACTACGTTAATGAAATTACTTCACAATAACGCAAAAATGTGTATTTAACTTATCTTTCGGCGCCGTGAAACGTTAATTGTTTCTTGTTTTCGATTCTTTATCGCGATTTCGAGAATTGGATATTTGAAGCTAACGTACGCCGTGTAAACAATTACAGATAACATCAAAAATCAATCTAAACTTCAGTCAGCTAAAAACAGCGTTTATCTGGCCGGGATAATTTTTCTAAAGGTTCTTGAGAATTGAAATAGCAGCCTTTTCTTCGATCGGACGAGACCTGGTGTTTTAGTAGTTATTATATTTGCGTTATCCTCTCCGTGCAGTTACAAAAGATCGGGAAAATGCTGTGGACGGTTCCTTGTTTCTTCCTCTTCGGCTTCCAGTTCATGGACTGCGTATCTGCTGGTAATCAATGCAGAGAAGAAAGGAGCGTAAGTGGGATGGCTCTACAGGGATTCGTCTTTAAAAAAATTTCCGTAACAGCCCTTCCCGAGTGTGATATCAGCTGTGAAAGAGAAATCACCTGTCAAAGTTACAATTACGCCGCCGGGGAAAAGTCATGCGAACTGAATAACAGAACTAAAGAGGCAAGACCCGATAATTTCCGCTCAGCGCCTGCATGGTTTTACAAACGACGCTTAAGCGACAGAGGTGTGTAATGCTTTGTAAATACTTATTGCCCAGCCAAATGAAAAGAAGTCACTCTATTTATGTCGAAAAATTTGGCGATTTCTACTCTTATCGGTCATGGATAGAAATCAATACCGCAGCGATTATTCTTGATTTCTGGCTTCCAAATACCTAACCTTATAGGGTTTTGACTGCTATACTTTTTTATAATGTCTACTAAAACAATTAGCCTACTCACCATCGCTTCTTATAACCGATAGTCATCTCGGCTGCACCATTCCGGACACGTAGCTCATAGAAAACTCGAGTTCGCAGTCTAATTGTTAAATTTAGCTTAACCCAGTGACCGACTATTAGGCAAAGTCGCAATATGATTGGCTACTCAACGCGGTATAATTTTCGTCGGTAGAACGTCAGAAATCCGCTAATCTGACAGGTTCTCCATTGTTTTCTATTTAAACAATAGAGTGTTTCTGTTGAGGAACTATCGGCTGATAGTTGCCTCGCAGAAAGTTGATGTTCTAATAAACAAATATTAGCCCTCGAAGCGAGGCTTCGAGGGCTAATATGCTATTTTTAAGAACATCAAATTTCCAAGGGGCAACTATCAGACCGATAGTTCCGAGACAGAAACACTCTATTGTCTTTATTGTTCACCACTAAATTTTCTTCCGCGCGCACATACAAAAACGAGCATCGTGAATTATTTTTACTTTTCAGGATAAAAAACTCAATTGAAAGCCGAAATTTAACAAACGAAACAAAACCAGACAAGAAACCCACTAAATGCAGTGAATTTGGTTGGGTTTTTTTGTCTGCAGGCACGCTTGTTTACTAAAAAAAGTCACGGGCGGGCACTATCGATCCGAGCATCTTTCTTCGGCGGGCACTCTATTTATGTCGAAAAATTTGGCGATTTCTACTCTTATCGGCCATGGATAGAAATCAATACCGCAGGGATTATTCTTGATTTTTGGCTTCCAAATACCTAACCTTATAGGTTTTTGACTGATACTCCTTTATAATTTCTACTAAAACAATTAGCCTACTCACCATCGCTTCTTATAACCGATTGTCATCTCGGCTGCACCATTCCGAGCACCATTCTTCGGCGGGCACTATGGGCTGATAGTGCCCTCCGGCGGACGAACACTATCGCGTCACGTGATCAATTTAAACCAATCAGAATCGGAGAAAATTTAGTGGTGAACTATAAGGGCTGATAGTGCCCTTCGCGGATGAACACTATCGCGTCACGTGATCAATTTAAACCAATCAGAATCGGAGAACCTTTGGCGCGTTGCTTTTTAATAAAAGAATCCGCCAGGACTTCGAGTATTAATTGGACAAAATTAAGTACCAAAATTATTTACATCTTATTAAAAACTTCTGTGTTACGGTTTCAAGCATCTTATCAAAAAAAATCATTTCTAAATAAACACCAAACATCGAAAACAAATTTCGAAGTTCCGGCACTGAATTCCGCTGAATCGCTTAAAAACGATTTTACAAAATAGCTGCACGTGAGAGAAAATGTTTACGTAGTTCTTGTAAACTTTGAAATTCATTTTCGCAGGCTCTGATAAGAAATTGTTGTTGGTGTTATCACGGATAATTACTTACATCTTTAGCTTTTTAAAAGGGCAGAAAAGCACACAACAGGATTTAAATTATTCTGGTGCTCGATTTTTGTCCAACTAAAATTTATATTTCTCGATTTTCCTGATGGAATCCGTTTCAATTTTTCTTGATATTTGACTTTTATAGTTTCTACTAAAACAATTAGACAACTCGCCCTCGTTTTCTATGAGCGATAGTCACTATACATGTAGTTCTTTTAAGTTTTTCTGTTTTTGACTGATATCGTTTAGGGGTCAAAGAGAGCTTGAGCCACAAGAAAACTCGCGTTCGTAGTCTAATTGTTAAATGTATCTCTCTCTTTTACTGATGAAAGCTCCTCTAGGTTCCATTCCGGAGCTACCAGCTTGGTCGTGTCAGGAAATAAAGGCAAGCGAAGGAAAAGACACCATTAGCAGCAAGTACTGGCTGGATCCAACTGGGACTGGAACGGCAGTTTTGGTTTATTGTGACATGAACTTAGCAGGTTAGTCACAATTAGTTTTAATGCAGGTTCTGCGTTGCATTTGCTTATGGATGCCGTTTTGTTAATATTATTATTGTTAATTGTTTTCTTTTTCAACCAGACTCCTGGATTTCTTTTGGAGTATCAGGTCATGTGAATTTCAAAGATTAAAAACGTGTTTTATAATCCTTTGTTATCCAGACATCGATGAATGCATTACCGGCAACCACGACTGTGACGTGAACGCAAACTGCACCAACACTGTTGGTGGACATAATTGTACGTGCAAGGAAGGATATATTGGAAATGGAAGTTCGTGTTCAGGTAAATTGACTTTTCTTCCGTGTATGAAAGCAACCGTGACAACTGAAGTTCGCTGAATCCCAAATTTAAAGCTATTTGTCTTGTGTATCCCTTGTTATTGTAGATATCGATGAATGCAGCAATGGCAGCCATAAATGCGATGTGAACGCGAACTGCACAAATACCGTTGGTGGCTACAATTGTTCGTGTAAGGAAGGATTTAACGGCAACGGAAGTTCGTGTTCAGGTAAATTGACTTTTATTCAGTGTTTGAAAGCAACTGTTAACTGGTGTTCGATGAATACCAAATTAAAAAAGGTTCGTGCAACATTGTTGTGCTGGGGCATGCGTACTTTTTCGATTTGCTAGTTCAAAGCGCCATCCGACATGTTGCAACATATTGCAACAGGGTGGGATAACGTGTGTAACATGTTATGAACTTGCGCATTTCAGTGAAATGTTGCGTGTTTTCGGCCAGCTCCCTCTAAAAGCCTGTCAACACGATCCGGCAATGTTGCACTATCGTGTTTGGGCAGAATGATACTTCTTTTATTAGCTGCAGCCTTTTAAATATCCGACGAATAAACTGTGTGCCTGATATATCCCTTTGTATTTAAGATATCGATGAATGCAGCAATGACAGCCATAAAATAATGCGATGTAAATGCAAACAAAACAAAAAAAAAAATCGGCGAAGATTCGCCCCCACTAACTGCCCCTTGGTCTCCGAAAATGAGTGTTATCAGAAGTAAGTAGATTATGTACTTCTGGTGTTATT